>NC_035108.1:86650135-86950135 GCF_002204515.2 Aedes aegypti | reverse complement strand
TCGGAATCGTTTCCCTCCTAGATATCGAATGATAAACTCTTGAACTTGGAAAGAAATTGTCTCATGAGTTGAAACCAACCTCAGTTGCTGATTGAGCCATTTTTCCACTTCGACCTCCTCATCATCTAGGACAAATAGGTGGGTCTTAGTGGCTTGTTACTCTCTTATACTCTTCCGACCGTAACTTATAAGTATTCACAATAACAGATACAACAAGAGTACAATATGGTAGATCTTACCCCGTAACGCACCTCGTAAAGGTGATCTACCCGCGTTACGGGTGGACTTTGATCTATATCTGTGATCTATATGTAGATAGCTATAACTGTGGGGAGACTGTATTTCGAACCATTTCACTTTGTTTCTAACTTACTTTTCGGAGGACAAAAATTTTAAAGTTTGTGGCAACACAAATTTTACAAATGAGCAGCTTGAGCAGCTTGAAAGAGAACAAAACTAGAGCATTCCAAAGTTGAATTCTGTGTATGGGAATCAGATGCAAACCAGATAAAGAATATCGTTAAAGACGAAGAAAAACACCGTTTAAAGAATTTTTGTCGCGCAACTCTGTCAGACTCTGTCAGATACTATGTGAAGAGTACTATAAGAAAATTTTAAATGTAATGTTTTACTTCATTTGAACCACCGATACTACAGTTTCTCCACATAGTTTGTGGGTAAATACAAATTATAAGTTCTTAAACGACACTGTTAAAAGTATATTTTGACATCTGAATAACTACACGATGAAGATTACATCTGATGAACGTTTCAGGGATAAACTTTTTCTATGTAATATTACGACTCAGCAAAGCTTAATTTTAAACTCAAAAATACCTGAACAGCCAAAGAAAGCATCAAGATAGTCGTCCACCAATTCACATTTTCTTCCATTCTAGAATAATCCTTTGTTTTTATTGGACCATTTAAGATTGCGGTTGACTAATCTACCGGGCGAAGTTGATGCCTGGCTTCCTTCGAGGACCTCATTAAGCCTGCAATGGCCTCGCTAGTATTTTATCGGACCACTAACTGAGACCAGGCATAAGACCGACATCTTTCCATGAGTAGATTAGTCGCACTGAAAATGTCCCGACGATGATCCGGCAATTCTTTCGCTAATGGTAAGTCTCATAATGGGCCCCAAGCTGATTCTTGCCGAAACCCGAAGAAAGGTCTCGTCAGCGGGGGAAAGCGGCTCGACTCGCAATCGGATCAATTTGCATTGTTTGGGATGGGCATTAGGCTTACAATTGTTTTTCGAAGGACTTTCGTTCACTTTTCAATGGAGAATGGCCGTAATCCGATGGCGGGGCGACGAAGGTACAGGGTCTCGGCAATGGCGACCTTTCCTCTGCACCAAGACAGCGACCGAGGCGGAGTTCATTTTCTTTGTTGTCTCTTCCAAGGGGGAAAATCCTCCATCCGTCGTCGTCGTCGTGGCTTATCAGTCGTGTCCTTCGAGCTGGTCGACGATGAACTTTCATCGTCTGCTAGATAGGAGCTCTCTTGCGAGAAATATTTCAGCATGCGCCGTGAGTTGCAATTATTTGATTGGATGGCATTTCCCTTTCCTGTGTCGAACAGCATTACAAAAGACTCTTCACTTGCGACAACGGTCATTCACAATTTGTACAGAGTGTGAGGTTTAGGATTCACTACTTCTTATCAGCTGATACACGTATTTTATTTGCTAGTTAGTATTATATACTTTTTTTTCCTGTTTTGCTGGCCACAAAGACTAACGTTTTTTTTTAACTATTTTTGAAAAAAAACAGGTACCAATTTGTCTTAAATTCTACACAGTTTTATCACGTTTGTCTTTAACAAATTATTGTTTTTCGATCATTAATATCTGAGGGATGGGAATTGCCTTGGATTTCTCAATTATTGATTCAACTATCTTCTGATTATACATCCGTTGGACGATCCAAATCCAACTCAAGTGAAGGATTCTTAGTGAAAATAGGATGACTGCTCCCAAAAAAAAAAAAACAATATTAAAATTTAAATTTTAATAACAGCAAATCTTGTATGCATTTCATACAACAGATGCAGCTTGGAGTAGCATACCATCTTCAATGTACAATTTTGAGAACTCCAAACTTAGTTATTTTCTATAACGGTGCCGGCTACGCACTTACAGTAATCGATGAAGGAAAGGAATGTTAGTGTGACATTGCTACAAAACACCGAGATCACCTTTGCATCTTCATAGTTTTTACAGGAAGGAGTTTTGTTATTAGAAGGGTTCAAAAGCTACATGATCTGGATTCACACTTATTTAAAGAGTTATCTATATGTGAAACGACATTTTAAGTATCAAAGTATTGAAAGATTATTTTTAGTAACTGCGATAGATACACAAAAGAATAGACAAGTGTGTCTATTTTTTATTAAACAAAAATAAGCGCTTATTCCTATGCTTATAGTGACTTATCATCCATGGTTTGTTCAACGATTAAATAAATGTAACATTGCCACGATACAAGTTAGTGGTATCACAAGCACGAAACGAGCTCACCAGTTGGTAATCCATTCTATTACCATCCATGTACTATTAAAACCAGTTCGTACCACTTCCGTTTTTTACATTAGTTACTATCTTAAACATAGCCTCAATGCTTGCAGATTTCAAATTCATTCCTTGGCAGGCGAAAGAATAACAAAGACAGTAGACAAAGTGCGAGAGCAATAAAGCAGCTCTGGAGCCTTTGGACCTTTTCCCTCTGGAGACGAAGGTTATTGATCCTTTCCATCAACATTGAGCTTTGGCTTGCCATCACCCAGCCGGCAGACTGACTGCCCTCCGAAACTATATGCTGGCCCGCAATGTTGTAATCTTTTGTTTTCTCAAGAAATTATCGGATCCTTCCTTTGTGTCGTCTGCACTGGATTTCGACAACAGCTCTGTCCGTAGCTAGATACTGTCCATTTTGCCATTTTGCTAGCATTTGCGTTGCGTTGGTGGGTTTATTATGGGACCTCGTCTGGACTGAATCTGTTAATGTTGTTTTGATAACAACTAATCCAACCACAAAATCCTCTTCCCGGATAATTTTCAGTGGTATTGTTCGCAAAGGTGAGACCTGCAGTGCAAGAGTAAAGGAAGAAGCTGCAATAAAATCGATGACGATGGAATCGAGGTAGCACTTTGGCGGTGGTTCCATATGGTAATCCTGCATAGAGGTAGCAAATTAGGACTGAAGGGGAAAAAGGGTTATATCCGATCCTAATGGGTTGTCGGCTGGAACTCCTTCTCATTAATTTTTCAGTTTTAGGTGGGTCATAAAATTTTATGGCTTCGAAAGTGACTTTTGGGCAAAACATTGTTGAGCGCGTCCATTATTACGCTAATTATGGTAATTGAAGTAAGGCCGTCCGATGTAGACAGGATCTGACTCGTTGAGAGCAAGCTGTGTATTAGTGAGGGTTACTATCAAAAGAACCTGTCTGAAGGAATCAAAGGTACATATAGAGCCATTGTACGCAGCTCAATTCAATGCAATAGTTATGACCTATTTTAGCCTAGTGGTATTACAAATTTTTGGCCAAAAGTTCAAATCACACTTAAATCTTTCAATAATCCTAATATCAAAGATGTTTTTTTATAGTAAATTGATGAAAATGTTCGCAAATACAAATCGATGTTTTTAATACATCTGGTGAAATCGATTCAAAATAACGTAATAAATTGTAATCACCAACATATCAATATAATATTACTATAACAAACAATATTGGGCTGGCAGCGTCCGAATGCAAGTCAATTTGGAGATGGGAGAGATATGTTGACGTGTCACTTGCTTTATGGAAGCCGAGGAGTCCTCTGCACTTCCACATAAAAAAAACTCGGAATTTGGATTCATTTAAGAGCGTTATTTTGTGTAAGATAAAGTTCGAAAAATTTAAAAATGTTTTGAAGAAGCCCATGTTGTTTGTTTTCGCACATAAGAGCGTTTGAGGTGGTCGGTATCGGTCAGACAAATAACAATCATAATCGATAATGAGCACTGAGAAGACGATAACTACTCAAAAGTATTTGACGGTTGATTGTTCTTACTATTTCTCAAGGTAAGTCTGATGCGGTCAGTCACCTATCACTGTTAGATAATTGTGCATTGTAGACTAATTTGGCGGTAAAAGTACTAGAAGTGTTTAGAGTACATAAGTGCACCTCACTTGAGTGTAAATGCGAACCGGTCACACAACAGTACAGTTAATCTAATCCGATTTTATCGTTTGTGACTAAACTTGTGCGTGAACACACGATGATCCCTTCGTCGCGGATGCCGCTCTGGGTTACCATCTTCTTCGTTGGTGGTGGTACTGAATTCCATCGGTTTGAATGCCTGATAGAGCACTCGTTTTCTTCTACTGATGATGATGGAATTGCAGATCTGCAATTAGTTGTGTGAAGCAGGCTTTACTGGCTTTCAACTAAGGATGAACTTCAATGGATCCATTCTTCGGTGGAACGAACTGATACATACAATAGTTGATGATTCCCTGGCTGGCTGGTCCAGTCTCGTCAACGTCCTCGAGCTGATGAATCTACAAGTAGGTATCAAATGACTTCAGAATTCTACTAAACATGCGAAATGTAAACTGGAATACTGAAATGGGTGCTCCAGGAGACCATGCTGACGCGTTTCGACTGGACTCGCCATGGCTCAAATTCAATTAAATGTAGGTACTGATGATTGTGGTTAACGGTTGTGAAGCGCTGATCTCCTCTCGATAATCGTTAAAGAATGGACTGAATTTCTGTCGTAGCTACAGTGACCGGCGAAAAAAAATCATATTACCGTTTTCCATACAAAATGATGATATAGTTTGATGACTTGAATCTCCTTGATTTCCGATTGGGCTGAAATTTTTACCGCAACTAGGAAATAACATAAAATTTGTGCAGTGAAAAATTCACAGAATTTTGAACACCCACTTCAAAGTTATCGCAAATGCCCCATTTTGTGAAAAATAATAAATTTCTCATTTTGAACTATTTTTGAAACAAAAGGATGTAGAACAATATACTCTTTGATAAAAATGTTTGAATTAACAAGAGAAACAAGTATGTAGACAGTGCCGTAGCGTGCGGTTGGCCAAAATGCGTGACCCATTTGGTAATTTTTTTAGAAATGCATATTTAGTTAGAGCACCTCTTAAGTCAAAATTTCGAGTAAAATATCGCACGGTGTGCTGGAACACACATATTATCGAACTTGCATGAACCTCCGATCTTTTTTCACTAAAAGTTAGCCTTGATAGCCAAAAAAAGCTTGCGGAATATTAAAAAATCTTTCATCGGCAAAAAATTAAAAAAAGTCGATTTTTGTATTTTTATTCTTCCCTCATATGTGAGTTAATAGGAGAATATTAGAGTTACATTAATTTTGATGCATTGCAATAGCTCAAAGACTTATTTGATATACCTTGAACACGAATCGATTACAAGACGTTTCAAATTGAGCATATTTTCTACCTGCATTCACACAATGTGATCAGCCCATGGTGGTATGCCGTTTATTAACGACATCGCATTTTTACGCATTTTATTAACATGAAGCTTTTTTTAAGATAATAGACAATTGTATAATCACATGCAACCATTAAAATAAACAGCCATACAATTATATAGGGCAATGTACTGTTTCAATTTTGTATGGTATGTTCACTCTAGCCGGTCTTGTTATTCACATTTGTTTTGATTGAAAGATGGAGGAAAATTTTACGCAAACCTGAATACTGTGTATCTACATCCAAAACTAGAACGCATACAAATATTGTAATATATCGTTACATATACAGGGTTTATACAGAAAATGTAAGATGTGAACATAAAAAAAATCTAGGATAGTCTTATGTTTCTTGTATGAGTAACAATATTATATAATATTTGTAAAGTTGTCATGCAGATTTATATTGAAATCTTGCAGCCTCTGGTTGGGTGCGTTTGCTAAAACATCACATCATTAACGTATCATTAGTTACATTCACATACTTAAAACTAAATACATACCATAAAACGGGGTAATTTTGATAGTTTTTTGAGAGAAAATCTAAATATTTGGTTTTTTATTTGTAAAACAAGCACTAGTTTGTTAGTTATCGATTGCATATGAAAGATTGCACAACGGTTCAATCTTAATGAATCTATAGTTTCTCATATAATCGAAAGTCAGTTTTTGGTAATGGGGTAACATTGATAAAGAGTAGATAAGCACATGAAAATCCACAACAAACTATTGTTTGACATCATCACAGTTTGAATTGGATTGGAGAATGTTAATAGAGAAACTGGATTAGATTTTATCAATTCAAGTGCATAATTTATAGAACAAAAAACACCTTTAAAAGTGTTTTTAGGCAAAACAAACATGACAAATTCCATTATAAGTTAATAATAATGGGTATGAAATTATATCTCTGAATAGATATGTATCGATAATCATGTTTCGACATTGAATTCACCATAAATCAATCGTTTTTGGAACATGACTGAGTATAAATCGAATGAATCCCGTAAATTACATGAGGCGTTGCATACCTCTAGGCTTTTAATGTTATAGGGGAATTTGTGACTTTGATTACGAAAATGATTCTAAATTGTAAAACTGTTTTTCGCTATGAGGTTCGATACCGGATTCATGTTCTACTATAGCTAGGCCATCAAGCATACGTATCAAACTCATTATAATTTCATGAAATAGTGATAGTAAAACAGATTGTTTGTGAGCGTTTTTAAAGTACTAGAATCTCATCATTTTTTTTAATATTCGAATATGATGCTTCAAATACTCTCGATTGGCACGAAAAAAGCTCAGAGGTGAAGTGTCACACTGATAATGCTTAGTTTCGCATTCGTTTTGCTCAACTGAATAACATAATTTTTGTTATTTTGTTTAGTACGTTGCGAATCCCGCACTATCAAAGTTACCCGCATCATCAAAGATACCTCGTTTTATGATACTAAAATTTATGTGTCCATGGTGGTTATTGAAATTGTTATGTCTATTTCGCAAAATGTGCCCTCCATAAGTGGGAAGTCGTGAATAAAAGTGCTGGATTGCGTTGGATCGATTTGTCATCTTCGCCACATTTATTATTCATCTTATGGCAAATAATTATAGTGATGACATAATGTCGACCCGAAGTAATCCAGCCCTTTTATTCAAAATCAGGCACTTAAATCCCAAATTTAATGTGCGCATTGCAAATGAGTAGATTAGTGACTGCACAAAATTTGTATCACGATGAGCTTGAGACCGCATTAAGGCTATATAAGCCATTTACTGTTAATCATGTTATAGTGAACCCTCTTTCAAGACTTTTGCGCGTATAAGCACATGAATACAGCCTATACTGCCATGTGTATCTATTTCTGGGGATTCCAATTCTGATTAGAAAACTATGGCGCATACGTAATATATTACTGATTTGATTCAGAAAAAAGAGTACAAAGCATTCGTATGAGTTTTTCTGGAGGAAAAGTGAAATTTCCATTATACAAAATACGGTATACCACCATGGGCTGGCCATATAGTGTGAGTGTATGTAGGAAATGATGCTTAATTTGAAACATCTAAGAATTCATTCATGTTAAAGATATGTCAAATCGGTCATTAAGCCGTAAAAAGTCATTATATTAGCGTAACTCTAATATTCTCCTATGAACTCAGATATACGAGAAGGGTAAAAATACCAAAATCGACTTTTTTCAATTTTTTGCCGATGAAAGAATTTTTAATATTCCGCAAGCTTTCTTTGACTATCATGGCTAACTTTTAGTGAAAAAAGATCGGAGGTTCATGCAAGTTCGATAATATGTGTGTTCCAGCACACCGTGTATCGTTGACAGAAACATGAACAGTTAAAACAGTTTCTGATTCGACTTAAGCAAAATATTTTGGAAGCAACCTACAAGATGTTAAAGGATTCGTTAATTGAAAATATTTTAGAGGAAATAAGGCTGATACAAATATTAATTTTCTTTTATGTCCCCCCCCCCTTCAAAAATCCAAAAATTTTGAAGGGGAGAAAAACAAAGATTCATCATTTTTTTGACATCAGTTAGGTTTTTTAAAATTTTTAGAGTAAAAACCAGGTAAAATAATGATCCATATGACGATTGGAAAATGTTTAACAACAATCGTTAAAAATAAAATTTCGAAAATAATTTTTATTTCTTTTTTATTTTAAGTTTTCTGTTCTTTATTTATTTTTATCCCCCCCCCCTCGTACCTTCCAAGTAGTCTCGGATATAAAAGAAAATTAATATTTATATCAGCCTAATAAACAATGTTATATTTATCATTAGTCTTCATCCCATTACCCCGAACGCCATTACCCCGAACGCCACTATCCCGAATGGATCACTACCCCGAAAGCCATTACCCCGAATGGGTCATTACCCCGAACGCCACTACCCCGAATGAGCCATTACCCCGAATAGTATGAGATACAATGTAGTTTCTTGTTTTGCGGACAAAAAATGATGACCATACTGTTATAAAAGATTGACCATTCATGTATGTGTCTCTAATGTAAACTTAATGGTTTTCATCATATATTTTCAATTCTTTCATATGTGAACTATTCTTTCGAAATATTCTGTAGGCAACTATTTTCTTTTTATTTTTTTTTTCTGGTACAGAACCTGTTTCTTAGATTAGTGAGCACTTACCCAATTCAAGGGTCCATTCACAATATTCATAAAACCAAAAATGGCCATTTCCGACACCCACCCACTGTGGAAATTCAACAAATTTTGTATGAGCTGTAATATTTTGACAACAACCCCCTTGATCGTTATGAAATTTGTGGATGGGCTTTCAATAAAATAAGCCTTTTATTTACTGAGAGCATTCCTTGTCAATTTACCATTCTTGTACATGTGTCTCTGTGCCAAGGGAGTCAAGGAAATGGTCAATGCAATAAATTTCCTCCGCCACCAGAGGAATTCGAACCCAGAACATATAATCTTGTTGAACAGCTGCATGCTCACCGGTATTTGGAGTCCTTGGAGGTGTTCATAATTCAATTATGTTTTTAAACAGAGATTTCCCTTTCTTATGAATACAGGTTGTAGCATAGAATCACGTTGTCAAAGTGATTATTCACGTCATAGCTGTAAGCATTTACTAGAAATTTACCCTTCTTTCTTTAAAAGGCTGTTCTTTCAAGTTTTCGTTGGATAATCTAGTCTCTAATATTTTCGTATGGAACAGCTAAGTTTATGAAAAGCAGGATATCCTTAAGGCATTCATTGAAGTTATTCCTGCCTTAATTTAATACAAGAAGATAAGAAAAAGGATATTCCAGAAATTTTCCCTTCTTTAATCTTCCTATTTAAAACAGTCAGGTCTCTTATCGAACTGCTCACCATTTTTCTGCCATCATCATTTCTTCATTGTCTTGAATCAAATACAACTAATTTTTGTGGTTATCTTATCGAAATTCAGCTGAATGACCATCAAACCAACAAAAGTTTTAACTGTACCGGCCATCAGAGGCCACCGTTTTTCTAATATGTACAAGTATATGAGCGTTTCTATGTCACAACGGAACATTTGTCTATCAGGTTGGTCTTAAAGTCGGTTCCATAGAACAACACTTGCAGCGATAATATCAGGGTGATCTTCAATTGCCACAAAATATTTTGAAAGATTCCAATGCTAGTAGACTGACATCTAAAATAATATTAGTGAAGGAAGTGGGTAGCAGCGTCCAAAAGGAGACTTTACTACATCCTAATTGTTTGCATATTATAACTATCCTTTTCATAATAAACTCATCCTTCTTTTTAAAGTAGGCTATTCTTCAGAGCATTGCAGTGTGGCTTTGTTATCTCCCCACCTTCAAATCAAAATTAGTCTCAAAAGGTTATGCATTCGGGGTAATGGCGTGGGTAATGGTAGTGACCCACTCGGGGTAGTGACGTTCGGGGTAATGACCCATTCGGGGTAATGGCTTTCGGGGTAGTGACCCACTCGGGGTAGTGGCGTTCGGGGTAATGACCCATTCGGGGTAATGGCTTTCGGGGTAATGACATTCGCGGTAGTGGCGTTCGGGGTAGTGTCATAGAGTCAAATGGGCTCCATCCCATTACCCCGAACGCCATTACCCCGAACGCCACTACCCCGAGTGGGTCACTACCCCGAAAGCCATTACCCCGAATGGGTCATTACCCCGAACGTCACTACCCCGAATAGCATGAGATATAGTGCAGTATCTTATTTTGCGGGCAAAAAATGCGTCTCTAATGAAACTTGGTTATTAATGGCGCGTAAAATTCGTCGGTAAAATATTCATTATATATTTTCCCTTCTTTTATATGTCAGTTATTCATTCAAAATATTTTGTTGGCAACTATCATCCTCTAATTCTTTCTGAGACTGTGCCTGTTTATCAGCTCAGTGGGCACTTTCGTAGTTCAGGGGTTCATTCACAAATTTTATAACGCCAAAAAATGCCATTTTTGACACCTACCCACCCCCTCATACCATTTTTTGTATGGAAAATCTACATATTGTGTATGGGCTGTAACATTTTGAAGACAACCACCCACAACATTTTTTGCCTCCTTCAGGGTTATGAAATTTGTGAATGGGCTTTTTATAAAATAAGCCTTTTATTGACTGAGAGCATTCCTTGTCAATTTACCATTCTTGTACATTTGCCTCTATGCCCAGGGACGCCAAGGAAATGTTCAATGCATATGATCCGCCACCGGGGAATTCGAACCCGTAACCCTCAATATGGTCTTGCTGAACAGCTGCGTGATCACCGGTATTTGGACTTCTTGGTGGTGTTCATAATTCAATTTTGTTTTTAAACAAATATCTTCCTTTCTTCATATCATCACGTTATTACAGTGATCATTCACGTCATAGTTGCAAACATTTCACCAGATGTTTGCCCTTCTTTCTTAAATAGGCTGTTCTTTCAAGTATTCGTTTGATAAGCTAGTCACTAGTATTTCCACATAGAACAGCTTTTTTAAAGGAATATATCCTGAAGGCATTCACTAAAGTGAATCCTGCTATAATTCTAATCAGAAATTTCCCCTTCTTTTATTTTTTTGTTTAAAAACAGACAGGTCTCTTATGGATTTGCGCACCACTTTTCTGCCATAATAATTTCTTCATTGTCTTGAATCAAAAAAAAAATATATATGTGGTTATCTCATCGAAATTCTAAACTAATGATCCCACAAATCAACGAAAGTTGTTACTGTAGTGGCAATCAGAGGCCGCCGTTTTTTCTAACATGTACAAGTGTATTAACGTTTCCTAGCTATAGCGGAACGATTGTCTATCAGGTTGTCTTTAAGCGTGTTCCATAGAACAACACTTGCAGTGACTATCTCAGGGTGATCATCCATCGCCATCGTTTACGAAACAAAATCTTTACGGAGATCTTAATGCTAGTAGCCTGACACCTACAAAAATGAGTAAAAGAAGTGGGTACCAATTTCCAATAAGAGACTTTACTACATCTTAATTTTGTGATTATTGTAGCTATCATTTTCATAATAAAATCACCCTTCTTTTTTGAAAAGGCTGTTCTTCAAAGCTTTGCAATGTTGCCGTGCGAATCTCACCAAAATTAGAGGACAAATCCAAAAAAAACATAGTATGAAAAAAATATTTGCTAAAAACTAGCTGCTTTTTTATCTTCTGATATTTGAAAAATACATAGTTGAGCTAAACTCGTTAAATACTCATAAGGAATCGTACAATTATCTCCCCACTCTCTAACTAGCATAAGCCTCAAAATGTTATGCATTCGGGGTAATGCCGTTCGGGGTAGTGACCCATTCGAGGTAGTGGCGTTCGGAGTAGTGTCATAGAGTCAACAACTAAAGATTTATTTGTCTAATATTACCTAATGTGCTTGCTTGCTATAATCTCAATTAATTTCGTAGCATCATACAATATCTGATTTATTACGAATAATTGACAATACGGCAATTTGAGGATGTTTCCGAGGACGCTGCTGCGGTGCCGTCAGGATGCAATCACAGCATAATGCTCATCTTGTACATTCCTTGCCAAGACATCAGTTTCATACAACCTATTTTCCAGATCAGAAAGCGAAGGATACGATAAGGAGGAGCATCATCTGCTACTCTAAGTACTACACTTTTTTATATTAAATTTAGGGGCGGAATTATTAGCATACCTCCTTTATTGAATTCGGCTTCATTCTATTTTCGATTTTGAGCTGGTAAGAGCTCCGTCGAACCTGCTCTGCTCCACGTTACCTGTGCCACAGAGCTCTTGATCATCAAGCTGCGTCCGGATTGTGAAATCGCCCAAGATTTCTATATTGACTCGCGCCTCCAGAATTGAAAATCAAAATTTGTCCGTGTTACTCGAATTCAACAATTTAATCCGCCCTTTTCAGGGCCAACAAATGTGGTCTTAAAAGTTATTTGTGTAATATTTCTTAATGTGTTTACCTCATACTTGCTATAATGTCTCAGTTTCATAAAGCCTATTTGCAAGATCAAAAAGCGAAGAATACAAATAGGAGGAGCATCATTTGATATTCTAAGGGTATGAAGCATACCTTTTTCGTCGAATTTGGCTTCATTCCATCTTCGCTTTCAAGCTGGTAAGAGCTCCGCCGACCTGCTCAGCTCATCGCTACCTGTGCCGCAGAGCTCTTGAACATCGAGCTGCTGCAAATCCAGCGTCTAATTTGTGAAATCGCTCAGCTTAGCTCGCGCTTTCAGAATTAGCCCTGCAGGAATCGGTGCGCTAACGCAAGATTTTTGTGAGATGCCTGAAGAAAATCAGCCAAAGCCACTTGTAGAAGCGCGCATCGTCATCACCACCGCAAACCTCGGGCGAGGAGGATTTCAACCTGTGCGCCGTCAAAATGTGTCCGTGTTACTCGAATCGCTTTTCAGGGCCAACAGATGTGAACTAAATAGTTAATTTATAATTTGTAGCATCATACAATATCTGATTTGATGTGAATAATTGAAAATACGGCAAATTGAAATATACGCTTGCGATGATGATATCGATGACTGGAGCACTTCTTCAAACGGAGAGCTCCTCGCTGATCTTAAATTCAAAAACCATTACATTCTGAATTATAACTGGAAGAAGGTTGCAATTAGGACAATTGACTAAAATTGAAATGCAGCAAATTATTTTTATTTATGTGTTACAAGCTGGTTTCCCCATATTAAGTAATTTTTTAGCAAATTTCAATGCTTTTAGTCCGTAGCCTTTATTTCTGATAAAAATTTTCCTAATTAAAATTTTTTAACAATCACAATAAATAGATTTATAATTTATTCACTCAACCAACAATCAGGTTCCGAAATATTAAAAATACTCAATGCAGCATCGTCACCCACACCAACCAATTTCCTTTGACTTTCTCTCGTCCTAGCGAGCTTATAGTCAAACGCACCGCATCGCTTGAAAGGCAATCAAAATTTTCATCATCATCATGATAATCGTCAGGAAAATCGCGAACAAATCTTCAATTTCCTTTTGCCATTTCACCGATGAGGACGGTTCTTTGCGAATCCGGTACACACTAACTGCGCATTTTGGAGTAGCCAAAGGGAGACGCAATGTGTCGCTTCGCTGTCTGTTCCGCAGCCAGTAGTCATCTGCGTGGTTCCACAGTGGTCCAGATTTAATAAGTCATGGCAAAATTACGCAAATATTTTGGTAATGAAAAGTATAGAGTAACAAGTCTTAGGGTTGCAGATCCTAATTGGAGCACAGTTCCTTTTTTTGTAGCCATTGAGCAAAATTTTAGCAAAATTGCAGTTTTCCATACATTTTAGGCTCTCAATCATCAAAAAAGGGAATATTTAGGTAAACAAGAAGGCACAAATAATTTACTCTCACTTGTTCCTTACATTTTAAGGAGCATTTGAGTAAGATATCTTATGCTGAACACAATTTTAACACGAGATTTGATGCAAATAAAATAGCTTTTTTGGAAATGGGCACATAACCATGAAAAAAAATTATTTTAAAATTGTCGCATGTGTTTTCATCTTTCTAATTTCGTAGATCATAGTTTCCTAAACTATAGGTTGCGACCCCCTGAGGGGTCGTAGACTGATTTTTGGTGGGTCACGAAAAAAAAACACTTCGCTGCAATCATTTTATAGCTTTTTGATTGTCTTCTTGAATTATGGCAACTGATTTCATAATAAATCTGCGAGCCGTTTAGTAGAATACCTATAAGTAGATGAAAAAACCGAATTTAGTACTATACCATTTAATTCCACTAGAGTTTGTATCCTTTGACAGATACGCGTATTTCGACCTAAACTGTAAGGCCGTCTTCAGTGTCGTGTACTAGACTCGACTTATTCGACTCATGTTATTCTCTAATTAAATTGAACAAACTGTCCCAATGATCGATTTGCTTTGCACCAGTTGCTACAGTCAAACCTCCATGAGTCGATGTCTGAAGGGACCATCGATTCATGTAAATATCGAGTTATGGAACAGAAAAGCTTCGGAAAGCTGTTTGAGGGGACCATCATAGTAACCATGGAATTTGGTCTTAAGTATGGTTAGATGAGTCGGTATCGAGTCAAAAATGATTTTATCGCAGTAATCCACGACATGTCAGTGAAAAATAATACCTCCACTATTAGTACACTGTTCCTTTAGTTGCGGTAAATTTTTGATTTGTGTTCCTATAGTTGCGGTATCCGTTGTTTTCTTATGGGATCCTTCACTATGGGAACACTTTACCGCATCTATTGGTACAAGTAAGAAAAGTTTTAGCAATTTTAGTGTATTTCATCAGTTTTGAAGCAATTTGAACGCTCTTTTCAGCTATTCTGTGTATTAACAGCCAATAATCGATTGGCAGTGTCGGTACTGTGGCTAATGAAATGAAATCAGTGAAAACCGAACTACCGCAACTATCGGAACACCCACAACTAAGGCAACGCTTACCCTACTTGTCTAAGCTTTCCAGATGTTATTATTTTCACTACATTCATTGGTTTGTTCGACAAATTGACAGACTCTTTGGTGATTTCTTACGGAACGTTCAACTGTTGAGACTTTTTTCCTGGTGGATCGCGAAGCAGGCGCTTAACATCAAAGTGGATCGCGCACTCTAAAAGTTTTGGAACCTATGTCGTAGATAATTGTTTGACTTTGTTTTTCAAATAATAACATGGGCCTAGATAGCCGTCGCGGTAACGTGTAGCTATTCAGCAAGACCAAGCTGAGGGTCGTGGGGTGGAATACCACCGGCGACGCATTTTTTTTTTAAATTTTGGTCGCAATAATGTGTTTTTTGAAAAATGTCACAGCTTTAAGTAAAAAATGAGTAAACGAAATTTATGTTTAGACAGCTGTTCAAAAAGCAGGACCTCTGTGGCTCGGAACTGAATCCGGTGCGAGACCGAACGTCGGAATCAAACAACATTGAACAATAATCGATCCACTTAACGACGGCAAATGGACAACGAGGGCATGCAAAGAGAAGGCCGCTGGAAAAAAAAGTACTGAATTGAGAGAAGAAGTGGAAAAAATCTAGAAGCCACCACCGCCGTCCTTTAGCTCAATCACAAGTGACTACGATTGCGCGTCGAGTGAACGATTGGAAAATCCATCTCGCTCAACTCAAATACACGACATAATAGCATCTCAATTGAATCATAATAAATCTCTAAATGGAAAATATTAAAAACGCGATGGTATTCGCGGAGCCGCTAGGGATGTCAATATTCTGGCAAGTTTTTTTATTAGTACCATTTCAATAAATACATTTATTTCATACTAGTTGACCCGGCAAACTTTGTCTCGCCATCTAGTAGGCTGTTGAGAGTCGCTCCCATACAAAGTGACAGATTAGTTTTCTGGCAATTTTTCAACATTCCGGAGAATAAATCTAAACTTTTTCAATACATAAACACGTCAGAACCCTTGACGAATTCAACAGTTAAAGAATCAGGTAAATCCGTTGACTCGTTGTCAAGCCATTTTGTGACATACAAACACCACTCAATTTTTATTTATATAGATAGATAGATAGATAGATAGATAGATAGATAGATAGATAGATAACTAGGTGTTCTGTATGAGTCAATAGTCAAAACTCTCATCCAAATTTGGTACAACTATATTCAGCTATTATTAGCATTTTGTTGCAACATTCCACATTTTTTACCAACCAATAAAAAGCTGTTTCAATAAACTCAACCTAACCTAACGGTCCATCCTTAATTCTGTGTAAAGTCCGCGACTTTAAAACAGGAGCCCATCCAATCCGATCCGAACCGATCGAGGATCTTTTCGTTATGGAAATTTCCTTGACTCCCCTGGACATAGAGTATCATCCTATCTTCCACACGATATATTTATGAATGACAAAAATATCAACTTTAGCAAAGAAAGTACTCAGTTGGTAACTGTGGAAATGCTATTAGAACTCTGATGACCATTCGCTGTCCCAATCAGGACGTAATATTGAGGAGAAGAATTAGAGTTACAAATGAGGGAACTAGAAGCAAAGGGGTGTAAGTGATGGAAACCTAGTTTTAAAAAATTCGTCTTTGAAGTTTTTTCAACATGTTTTTTCGTTATGTTTCATAACGAAAAAATAAATTTCACCAGTCAGCCCTATAAAGATTTCGAAGATTCCTTCAGAGGTTTCCTTATGGCTCTTCCAAGGGGTTCTACCAGGGATTCCACAAAAGGACTCTAAAATATATTACTTCACACATTTCTTTAAGGGATTCCTCAAAAGGTTCCTCCAGAAATACTTACAGGAAAACCTCTGAGTTATTCGTTACATAAATTACTCCCCTCTAGGAATTCCTCCAGAAAATTTCCCATAAATTCTCTCACGGATTCCATGAAAAATAAGTCAAAGATTTCTTCAAACAAAATTTCCTGGAACTTTTCAGGAGTCTCGCAGGAAAAAGAATTTCCTGAAGAAATCTCTGGAAAATTTTTTAGAGGAACCCAATAATAAATTTGTAGGGAGTAATCTCTAAAGAATATCCTGAAGAAATTACTGGAGAAATTTCTGGAGGAAACCCAGTAGAGATTTCCCTGGAGCAATCTCTGGCTAAATTTCTGTGGGAATCTCCGAAGGATTACCTACGTAAATTGCTGAAGGAATCTCTGCAAGGATACCTGGAAAAACTGCTGAACGAATCTCTAAAGGATAACCTGGGTAAATTGCTAAAGGAATCACATCTCTAGAAAAATATCTAAAGGCATCCTTGGATAAATTCCTGAAGGAGTCATTGGAGACATTTCTGGAGTAAACCTTGAAGAAATCCCTAGAACAATCACTATAGAGATTTTGCTAAAGGAATCCCTTTATAAATCACTACATAGTTTTGTCTGGAGAAATTCCTGACATAAAATCTTTTTTGTTTTTATGTTGCTAGCCATACAGTGAATACTGTTCGAAGCTCTAAACTAGACTTTAGATAGGAAAGATGACGTAATCCTTCTGAAGCAGTTCACCAGACGTGCACGGAGAGATGGCTTCCAAGAAGACACTGTTGCGATCTGTCTCAGAAAGTTACGGTAGTTGGTGGGAAACGTTCTTTTCACACTATCACTTCACTTGATAACTATTAGATTACTTCATAGCACTATTCACTGGTATTGATATCACCATCTTTATTATCAACAAAATTTTTACTAACATCATACCCAAGGAGGAGAGAATAACTCGCAATAACTTATGCATACCTTATTTTGGTATCATACCATAATTAGGTATTGTTCAGTTGTCAATACCTCATTCTGGTATTATAATGGTATTTGAAAAAAATGTTTAAAACAATTAAAAATACTTCATTTTGGTATTCGATAGGTATTGAGGACTGCTGGAGGTATTGAACTATTATTGAAAAAATTCACTTTTATATGAAAATCCATCACGTATTATTTAGGTATCACAATACCTGATCTAATTGTAAGCTTGGTATTTGTAGAATATACAGAAGGTATTATTTGAGGTATTTTACCTCTTATGTAGGGCTCATTCATACCTCATTTAGGTTGTAAGTATTGGAAATTTTCTGGTATGGAATACCTCAATTTGGTATTCAGTAGTTATTTTCTTCTGCTCGGGTATCTATACCAATTTTGTTATTAACATCACATCTATAACCATGCCACAACACTGCTTCATCAAGTTTAAAGTATAAAACTTCTCATTAAAAAATAATCACTGTAAAAAATAAATCATATCAACACTCAATATCATTATCTTCATTAAAATGAAAGTAGGGTTCTTGTTGCTTATATCACTAATTTTCACAATATCACCAACTATCATCACTCTAATAATCACCATCTTTGTAGCTTACTACCATTAACCACACACAATTATTCGAAACAATAACGCCATCTCACTATATTATCACTATTTTCTTAGTAACATGATCGAAACCAGCAACGGAATGATTCATATATCTTTTTAAGATGATACCGCCGAGGGCTGAAGACCGCATAATAATGAAAACAATGTCCTGCAACATTGACGCACATCGCACAGCAATTACAAGTACAGATTATACTAAGGGGCTGTCCATTAACCAAGTGGTCATTTTTTGGATTTCAACCCCCATCAAAATTTAACCACGGCGAATAAACTGTTTCTAATTCTTTACCGCGCCGATAATATGTCATTGCTAGGATCTGTTATAAAAAGAAATTTGTTCTTGACGTTATTTGAAAACTTTAACCGACACTATCAGATTATTAAAATTGTAGTAATCTCTGATAATGTTGTTCCTTTGTAGAAGTATTTTAGGGTAATGGAATAGGATATGTGCTTACCTTTTCAATGTTGGGGGTGTTAGTGGTTAGTTCCTACTCACATATATCCTAGTTTTTTCCCATGAATTACTATTCCTATTTGCGGTTACGGTTACCTATAAATAGAGATAGTGATTAGTCACAAGTGTTTTCAGTCTGACGGCATTCGTTTGATCAGCACAAAACTTCTTTCATAACGTTTATGTTCCATGCTTGAATTTGATCAATTTATCAGTTTTTGTAATATATTCAATGCTATAATGAAAAACTAAATCCTGAGATGGCGCTAGCTGACGAGAAGAGAGTGATAGAATTAGTAAATTAGTAAATAGTGATATAATTAGTATAAGAAAAGGATTTAATAAGATTCTGTTGTAAAGTTTTCCCCGACTGCAGGAGTAATCGAAGCCACAATTCATAGCCCAATACGCCTAAACGATTGACGTTACTAGCTACTTGGCTACGAAGAACTTTTCCATGCATTATATTAGGAAAATTTATGCATGTCTACATGGATTTCTCCAGAAAAATCTCTTCATGGATTCTACCGGAGATATCTCCAGGAATTTCTCCTAAAACCCATGGCTTCATCCAAGACTAATTTCTTTGGATTTCTTCAGGGATTTCTCTTGAGACTCTGAAGTGATTTTTCAGTTATTTCAAGAAATGACCAAAGTTTTTTCTCCAGGTATTTCCCAAGGGATTTCTACTGAGCCAGAGATGCATACAGATATTCCTTCAGCAATTGACCCAGGTAACCCTCCAGAGATACTTTCAAATAATTTTCCGAAGACTGGACCGGGTATTGCTTCAGGAATACCTGCAGAGAGTCCTCCTGAGAGGAGTTCCTTGAAATAATATTGTAGAAATAATTGGAAGCATCTTTGGCGAAATTTATGGGGGAATACAGCTGAACCTCACTTTTTATGCTCCCTCCTTTTACGCTTCAAAAATTCCAACTTACTCTCCTGCCTTAAGACCTGCCTTTAAGCATAAGCATGAGCATTGACGACCGTACAATTCGTAGTTGCTACTCCGTGATAGACCAGAATAATCAAAGTTGCACTAAAAACCAACAGACGGAGCTTGGGAGTAGCTTACCATCTTCAGAGTACAATTTCGAGAATACCAAACATTATAAAGTCAATAACGGCGCCGGCCACGTCCTTACGGTCATCTGGGATGAGAAGGAATGTTAGTGTGACATCCATAGTTACTAAAGTCCGAATATACCTCTGCATCTTCATGGTTGTCACAGGAAGGAGGTTTTGTTAGTGGGAAGGGAAAAGAAGCTACACAATCAGGATTCACCTTGGTAAATGATGCGATTCATGTAACTTCAAATAGTCATCCATATAGATAGATGAAAACTTAACACAAAAAATATAGACACCTCTGGTGACGAACAGTAAAAAACGAATCGTTGAAGCGTTAAAAAGATTTTCACAAACCGGAAGTCGCCATCTCTTTTTATGCTCCAATTCCAAATAATGCTCTCTTTTTTTACGCTCCCCCAGTTAGGGGCGAGGAAAGAGTTTTGGTTGTATTTTGAATGAATTTCCAGGTTAATTCTTGAATGAATTTATGGAAACATGTCAAAATAAAAAACCTAGCGTAATCTATACTTGAAACCCTGCAGAGATTTCCCTGAAATAATCATAGGAGGAATTCCTAGAAAAAAAATCTCTGGTAGGACCCCTGGAAGAACTCCTGGATGAATTTCTGAAAGTATTTGGAGAACCCTAACAAATCCGGTCAAAAAATTCTGGTAGCGTTCAAAATTTCTCCTGGAGAAATCACTGGATTACTGGAAGGATTTGTGGTTAAATCTTCAAAGGAATTCATGGAGAAATCTCTTTACCAGTTAAATTCTTGGAACAATCTCTGAAGAAATTCCTGGAAATCTTTTAGGGGGGAAATCTTGAAGGAATCCGTGGAGGTTTTTCTAGAGGAATTCCTTGAGGATTTCCTGAAGCCCCGTTTCAGCTGAAAGCTCTTAGTAAACAATTGTAGAATCACTCATAAAAGCACTAAGCTGAAAAGTAAGCTATTTCCCGGTTGGGACGTAACGCGAGAGACAAAAAAAATATTTTCGGTATTTGGCATGGAATATCCAGTTTTTTGAACGCAAAGCAGATACCGGGGATGGAGTTCTACGTTGCCAAATCATGCTTTGATGTTCTGGAAGACATAAAACAGAAAAAAATGGACAAATTCGCCAAAAAATAATTGCTCCGGCATGCCAAATGCCAATGCGATAAACTGAGTACACCGTACATTACAACGTGTACCATCAACAGCGAAATTTACCGCACCGAGTGCCTCCAGAAGCGTCTCTTGTGTTTCCTGCGGTTTCATGAAGGCGAGACATTATTTTGGCCGAATTTGTCATCATGCCATTACGCGCGATCGACGTTGAATTGGTACAGAGGCAATAACGTTGTTTTGGTACCAAAAACCACCAACCCGCCAAATACAGAAATTCGTACGGTGGAAATATTTTGGGTTATAATGAAGGCCAAAGTTCGAAAGTCGTCCAAGGTATTTAAAAACGAGCTGCACTGCAAAACTTTATGAATATTAGGCAGCACATAATTCGGACAAAGACGAAATATTGTGGCAGGCATTTGAAAATTACAAGCTATAGCCAAAAGCTGAAGCGAATCTGGTCATCTGTCAACCAATCCAGAGCCTTTCCAACTATATTTCAGTTGAATCCGGTGGAAATTTACATGAATCCCAGCCACGCTAGACAATCATGCGATCGAGAGGACGCTCAGCATTATTGACTGTTCTTTCTATCACTTCTGGATGAACCTGCCAACCTCCGAAAAAAATCTGCGGTAGATTCATCTTGGGTAGAAAGTGTTCAACTTTCGTCAGTCATCTTGTAATATGGCAAGACAACCGAGAGAGCTCAGGCGTGTCGCTGCCGCTTCAGAGAGTTCGAATCCCATATAGATTTTTTTTTTTTTTTTCTTCTCAAAGTTTGCACATGTATCCTTATTTCGGATAAGGAACAATATACCAAATTTTCACGGAATTCGGTGACCCACTAGAATGGAATGGCTTATATAAATATATGATTAAATATGAACATTTAAGATCCCTGAGAAAGGATCCGATCCAAGACCGAAAAGTCTGAGCGAGTAGAATTTAGTTCGTTTGATTTTTTTTAATATTTTTCTTCTGAAAAAGGTTCCAGGTGTCCTTGTGCCCAGAATGGCTATACTTGCACTAAATATCCAGGGTTTTATTCTAGAGTTTCATATTTTTCATTAAAGAAAAAACGAAACTCGGTTCAAAAATATTTTATTCGGAGCGTTGCATAATGTAACACTTATTTGTCGCGTCACTCATTGATGTCACCGAAAGCTTCTTTAGTATTAACATGTTCGTTTTCAAAAGTCTTTTCAAAGTAACATCTCCTTTACAGTGATTATGAAGAAATTTTGGATTATGGGTGAATATGAGTTTTGGAATCATTGAGAAAAATCTTCCATTTATAAAAGTTTGATGTATTAAGTCCGCAAACAACGATTTTTAATATCCCTGTAAAAGTGTAATATCTCAGGTTGATCAGATGTGAAAATGTCGTATAATATTAGTCACAGGATGCTGCAGTAACGAAGACTAGCTCTTACAGGAAGATTGTCAGACTTGGAGTTTTAATAATCAACCTGAAGTGTACAATTTGGTAATTATTGTTGAATTATTCTATCAAATTTAAATTCGATATTCTCAAAATCCAATGTATGGGATATTTATTCCAAAAATCTATAGTTTTGACCATCCCAACAGCCCCGTTGCAATAAATCACTTCAGACAACGGCAGGCACGAGAATGGCGAAGCGATGACGACAGCATCGTTAGGATTTTCAGAAGAGGAAAAATCCTACAAAAAGGCAAAGCCTCACCCACCATTACTGAAGAAGGGGTACTAAAGGCACCCCATCGCAACGGTTCCTATAAAAAGGGGTTTGATTGTTGTGGGTGGCAAATCGAGTGGCTTTTTATTTATATGGCTCGTGCGAGCATCAAGTGGAATTCGCATTCACGAGAGCTGCTGAACCCAAAAAGAACAAAATGTTCGGTTTGGAGTTGGGGTGTGCGAGGAAAAAACTGAGCTCGTAGCTAGGCCTTTGGAATTGGTTCCTTGCAATTATTGGCGCGGGTGGAAAAGGAATTATCCCGCTATTTATATTTTTCGACGTTTCGTAAAACGGGGTGTCTTTGATAATGCGGAGCCCTATAGAAGGTAATCCTGTCATAACAAAAACGAAGTTTTGTGTTACGATTAGCAAACTTTTGTTTCATTCTAATTTTGAATTCTTGCCCCACTGGTGGGACAAAAGTCTGTTTTATACAATCAATTGCAAATTTTTTGTAACTAAAATTGTTTCAAATTTTCGACATAAGTTTTTTTTAGCAAAAATGTGGCCAATATGTTGAAGGATCACTGTTTGGAGTTGCCATCATATTCCAGATTTTTCTTCCAAAAAACTATCAACTTTACCCCGTTTTACGGTATTCTTTTTCTGCGGACCAGGTACGCTTCGATTTGCAAACGATTGAGGATGAATCGACTGCGTACGTACGTTTGGTGCTTTATTTTACTGAAAGGGACGGGGACACGATTTGCGCTGGAAATCGTTGCTCTTTTCATTATTTTATTCAATTTGAAGAATCTTCACTTTGACGTGGTTCAATGCGAGCATCAACACAGACAGGGAAATGACTGACAATAGAATTGGGAGAAGGGCAAGCATTCAGGAAGGCGTTTCGAGTTTTGTATAATGGCTTTTTATTGCTATTTATTAAAGTAATTTCGGAGCGTGTGCTCAAATGAGCGGAAATAAATGTATCACTAAATTAGATTCATTCGCTAGAGATGAGATGTTAATTAAGTTCGTTAGAAGTTGTCGGAATGTTTCGACAGAAATGTCAAACCTGAGGAAATTTGTGAGGGAAGTATGAGAAATGGAAAAATCCTGTGAATTAAACACAGTATCGTCTTATTTCAATTTATGAGGAGCCTAAAATTATGAACATTTAATTTTAATAGCTTAAAACGTAGGGGAAGATGCATTACAGACATTAATTTACTGTTAGGGATGACCCACCGCGACCCAATTTTCACTCTTATGTGGTATACCCGTATCTTTTTTATACTGCATCTACTTCAATATTATTTTCGAAAAGCCTAAACCAAGTTTATCGCATCAGACATTTCGATATATTTATTTGTGGCCTAGTGATTTTTATTTATTTGGTTCTACATCAATCAACATGATAAAACCTCGCCAACAATATATCGCCAATTCACTCGGTTCATGGCCGCCTCTCTCCATCCTCGACTTCGACCCATGCTCTCCAGGTCCTGGTGCATCTGGTCAATGCACCTAGCTCGCTGCGCCCCACGCCTTCTTGTTCCGACCGGATTTGCTGCAAACACCATCTTTTCAGGGCTGTTGTCTGGCATTCTTGCAACATGCCCTACCCATCGTATTCTTCCAGCTTTGGCCGCCTCCTGGACACTGGGTTCGTCGTAGAGCTGGGCGAGATCGTGGTTCATCCTTCGCCGCCACACACCGTTCTCCTGCACGCCATCGAAGATCGTACTGAGCACCCGGCGTTCGAAAACCCCAAGAGCTTACAGGTCCTCCCCGAGCATGCCCGTAGAGGACTACCGGTCTAATGAGCGTGTTTTAAATCGTGCATTTGGTGCAGGGGTGAATTTTTCTTGACCGCAGTTTCTACTGGAACCCATAGTAGGCGCGACTTCCACAGATGATGCGTTGTTGTCGGCCGTCAGCAAGGATCCAAGGTAGACGCACTCGTCCACCACCTCGAAAGAATCCCCGTGTAGCGTGACACTGCTTCCTAGGCGGGCTCTGTCGCGCTCAGTTACGCCCACCAGCATGTACTTTGTTTTCGACGCATTCACCATCAGTCCGACTGTTGTTGCTTCGCGTTTCAGGCGGGTGAACAAATATGTCACCTTCAAGGATGGAAAAAAATCAGCTCTAACGACAAACAACACGGTATCTGAATGGTCCAAGAGGGCCGTCGCTCTGGCAGCAACATGATTTCAACACCTCACCACGCGCGATGATCATAGATATATCGAGCATCCGATGAACTGTTTGCCGTAGGACAAAGGGTTTGTCGGATATTGTAATATGTTGCGATTAATGCGAATCAATTCAAAATTCACGCCGTCCTGTGCCAGGTCCGTCGGTTCGTAAGAAGCCTCCCAATCCGTGGTGGGATGACGAGTGTAAGGAACTCTATCGCGAGAAATCCGCCACGTTTAAAGACTTTCGGAAACGTGGTTCAATTGACAACTATGAACGCTATTCTTCCCTTGAACGCAAGTTTAAAAGCTTAGTTAAAGCGAAGAAAGGCGGTTATTGGCGTCATTTTGTGGAAGGATTATCGCGTGAGACCTCGTTGAGAACGCTTTGGACCGTCGGAAGAAGAATGCGTAATACATCGTCGGTTAATGAAGATCGAGAGAGCTCTCCTCGGTGGATTATCGATTTCGCTAAGAAAGTTTGTCCGGATTCCATTCCTGTTGATCGCGTGCGTCGAGAATTTACGTTGGATAGGGACGCCATGGATAGACCGTTTTCGATGGTTGAATTCTCATTTGCTCTCCTTTCATGTAACAATTCCGCTCCAGGAATGGATCGAATCAAGTTAAATTTTCTTAAGGGCCTTCCTGACGTCGCAAAGAGGCGCCTATTGAACTTGTTTAATCACTTTCTGGAGTGTAACATTGTTCCGGATGACTGGAGGCAGGTGAGAGTAATAACCATCCAAAAACCCGGGAAACCCACGTCGAACTATAATTCGTATCGCCCAATTGCGATGTTGTCGTGTATTCGCAAGTTGTTAGAGAAGATTATTCTCTTTCGACTGGATACATGGGTTGAATCGAATGGCATGCTGTCAGATACGCAGTTTGGTTTTCGCAGAGCCAAAGGAACGAACGACTGTCTTGCGCTGCTTTCTTCTGAAATTCAACTTGCCTTTGCCAAAAAGGAGCAGATGGGTTCAGTGTTTTTGGATATTAAAGTTGCTTTTGACTCAGTTTGTGTTGATGTCATTTCCGACAAACTCCACGCAAGTGGCTTTTCATCAATTTTGAACAATTTTTTGTACAATTTGTTGTCTGAGAAGCATATGAATTTTACTCATGGCAACTTGTCAGTTTCACGATTTAGCTACATGGATCTCCCCCAGGGATCATGTCTGATTCCCCTTCTTTATAATTTTTATGTGAGAGACATTGATGACTGTCTCATGGAAAATTGCTCGTTAAGACAGCTTGCAGACGATTGTGTTGTTTCTGTCACAGTATCAACAGCAGCCGAACTACAAGGACCCTTACAAGATACTCTGGACAATTTGTCTACTTGGGCCTCAAAGCTGGGTATCGAATTCTCTGCGGAGAAAACTGAGATGATTGTCTTTTCAAAGAAACACAAACCTGCCAAGTTTCCGCTTACACTCATGGGTAAAACAATCACTCATAGCTTGTCTTCTAAATATCTCGGGGTCTGGTTCGACGCCAAATGCACCTGGGGGAAACACATTGCGTATCTGACACAGAAATGCCAAAAACGAATCAACTTCATGCGAACTATAACCGGAACATGGTGGGGAGCCCATCCGGAAGATCTGATCAAGCTGTACCAAAAAACCATCTTGTCGGTCTTAGAGTATGGTAGCTTTTGTTTTCAATCCGCGGCGAAAACACATATGCTGAAGATTCAGCGGATTCAGTACCGCTGTCTTCGCATCGCGCTAGGCTGCATGAATTCGACTCACACAATGAGTTTAGAGGTACTTGCAGTAGTACAGCCCCTGACAGATCGTTTCGCGGAGTTAACACTCAGGTTCCTTATCCGTTGCGAGTTTCTCAATCCATTGGTAATTGAAAACTTCGAAAAGCTGCTTGAACATAACCCTCAAACTCGTTTCATGAGTGTGTACTACTGGTACATGACACTGGAGGTCAGCCCATCTTTGGTTAACACCAATCGTGACAACTTCCTAGACTTCGACTGTTCCTCTGTAGTATTTGATTTGTCCATGAAGCAAGATATCCATGGTATACCAGATCACTTTCGTTCAAATTTTATCCCTCCCATGTTTGCAAGTAAATTCGGGCATGTCAGCGAGAGCCGACAGTTCTTCACTGATGGGTCAAAAATGGATGATATCACTGGTTTCAGTGTTTACAACGTTTTTCATAGCGCCTCCTTCATGCTTCAAAATCCATGTTCTGCATATGTTGCTGAGCTAGGAGCTATACATTACACCTTAGAGTACATCAGTTCTCTCCCACCCGAGCACTTCTTCATTTTTTCCGACATCTAAGCTCTCTGGAGGCTGTTAGATCAATGAAGCCGGTGAAGCACTCAGCGTACTTCCTGAATAAAATACGCCAAGCTTTGAATGTTTTGTCAAATCGCTCTTACACTATTACCCTTGCTTGGGTCCCTTCCCATTGCTCCATTCCGGGCAATGAGAAAGCGGACTCTCTGGCTAAGGTAGGCGCTAAAGAAGGCGATGTTTACGAGCGTCAAATCGCCTTCGATGAATTTTTTGCATTGGCCCGTCGGGAGACCTTGATCAGCTGGCAACAGAAATGGAGAGGCGGAGAAATGGGTAGATGGCTGCATTCCATATTTCCACAGGTGTCGAAAAAACCATGGTTTAAGGGGTTGAGCATGAGCCATGATTTTATTCGTGTCATGTGTCAGCTTATGTCCAATCACTATTCATTAAATGCGCATACCCACCGTATTGGGCTCTCAGAAAGCAATCTCTGTGTTTGCGGCGTGGCTTACCAGGATATCGAACATGTCGTATGGGGATGCGGTGAGCATCGTGGCATCAGATCTGAACTGACTGAAACTCTCCAGATCCGAGGAAGACAGCAGAAACCTGTTAGGAAAGTGTTGGCGGGCCTTGATTTGGAATATATGAATTTTATCTACCTGTTTTTGAAGCGTATCAATATCCGTGTTTGATTGTCGTTCGTTCCCTGTCTTTCGTTTTTCCCTTCAAATTGTCCTCTTCTAGTCGCGTCTCCCACAAACGTTTCTGTTTAGTTTCGTTACAGATCTGGATATCCTGTCCCATCAACATAGTAATTTAAATAGCTTAAGAAATCCCGAATCCTTTCCTTTCCTGTTGTATAAATGTATTCACTAACCTTAAAATTTCCCCAAACTAACATAGTTTTTAAAATAAATACAATATTTAAAATGTAAACAATGTAAAAAAAGAAAAGATTTCACTCCGTTATGCCCTCGGCACCTGAGCCTTCCAAATAAACGAATTAAGAAAAAAAATTCAAAATTCACGGATAAACTCTCTCACATACCACGCGCGATTGACTTTCAGATTAAAAACGACAAGCTAGGAGACAAATCTTGGAGTCCAATCGGAAAAATCCTCCAAAATTATGACTTTGATTCGCGAACAATCGATCGTCAGCTCACAGGTCGAGCGATTCATTTTTCGCGGAGCGGAGTTTGTTGTGATGGCTTGACGACTAAGGGTTTGTCGTTGTTGCTATGTTCGCATGATAAAGAACAACCACGATGCATCATTTGTTTTATCATGATCACTAGATTTCCATCCTTGGTCACCTTTTCAAATTTTCTTCAAATAATATCCATGTCGTCCGAGAAGCAGACAAATTGTCCGGAAAATCGTGAAAATCGTACCCCGACTGTTAAGTCCGGCTATCCGCATGACACCCTCAAGCGCAATATTGAACGACAGGCACGAAAGTCAATCACCTTGTCGTAGTCCTCGGTGGGATTCGAATGAACTGGAGTGTTCGCCCGAGATCTTCAAGCAGTTTTGCACACCGTCTATTGTTGCTTTAATCAATCTTGTGAGCTTACCGAGAAAGCTGTTCTCGTTCATGATCTTCCACACGGTCAATACTGTGGTATGCCGCTTTGAAATAGATTAACAGGTATGTAGGAACCAGGTGATCACGACATTTCTGGAGGATTTGCCGCACGGAAAAAATCTGGTCCGTTGTCGAGAGGCCGTCGATGAAACCTGCTTGATAACTCCCCACGAACTCATTAGCTATAGGTGATAGACGACGGCAGATTATCTGGGATGGCACTTTGTAGGCGGCATTTAGGGTAGTGATTGCACGATAGTTCTCACAATCCAGTTGGTCACCCTTTTTGCAGATGGGGCATATAACGCCTTGCTTCCACTCCGGTAGCTATTCCGTCTCCTAGACAAGCGACCATCCTCGCCGGGTCCATCTTGATGAGTTCGGCTCCAATACCATCCTTTCCAGCGGCCTTGGTGTTCTTAATTTGTTTGATGGCATTCTTAACTTTCCCCATCGTGGGAGCTGGTTGGTTTCCACTGTCTGCTGTGTTGACGTAACTATCACCTTTGCTGTCCTGCCTCTGCGCCATTCAGGTGTTCATAGTAGTGCTGCTATTACCTTTCAATTACCTTACGTCCGTCCGTCAAGATGCTCCCATACCTATCTCTGCACACTTTAGCTCGTGAAATGAAGCATTTGCGAAATGCGTTGAGCTTTTGATAGAACTTCCGTGTTTCTTGAGAACGGCACAGTAATTCCATCTCTTGGCATTCTACCTCTTCCAGGCGGCGCTTTTTGTTCCGGAATAGGCAGGTTTGCTGTTCCAACTTCATTGTGTATCTTTCCACGTTCTGCCGCGTACCATGCTGCACTGCAATCCGCGCTGCATCATTCTTCACCAATACCTCCTGCCACTCCTCATCGAATAAATCGTTTCTTGAACTCCGTTCCACATATGAGAAGGAGTGGTAAAATGAACACCTTAAGGATATCAACTTGTTTCTGATAAAAAAAACGAGGGATTGTATAGTTCTAACGCACAACGTCAAAAATAATGATGTTATCTATAGTAGCCACACGAATTCAAACTAAAAAAGCTTAATTTTTACATATTTTTATCGCTAGCAAAGGCGATGCCAATGTTAATTTAACCTGTACTAAGTGGGTAAAACGAATAGCTGGTGGTGGTAAAATGAACATCATGCAAAAAACGTGAGCATAACAAATATTTCTGAAAATTTGCATTGCATTTTCGCAAATATATTCATAAATGATTATAGCCAATTCAAAAAGAAATCTTTATTTAGTTACCATCTAAACAGATAACACTGAATCAACAATTTCACGTCACAATACTCGGTTCGTGGCCGTATCTCTCCATTCTCGATTCTGCCGCACGCTCGCCAAAACGATACGCACTTGATCCGCCCACCAAGCTCGCTGCGCCCCCCGCCTTCTTGTTCCGATCGGATTCGCTGCAAACACCATCTTTGCAAGGTTGCTGTCCGGCATTCTTAAAACATGCCCTGCCCATCGTATCCTTCCAACTCTGACCACCTTCAGGATACTGGGTTCGCCGTAGAGCTGGGCGAGCTCGTGGTTTATCCTTCGCCGCCACACACCATTTTCCTGGACACCGCCAAAGATTGTCCTAAGCACCCGCCGTTCGAAGACTCCAAGTACTTGCAAGTCCTGCTCGAGCAGCGCCCACGTTTCATGCCCGTAGAGGACTACCGGTCTTATGAGCGTTTTGTGCATGGTACATTTGGTGCGGGTGTGAATTTTTTTTTGACCGCAGTTTTTTGTGGAGGCCTTAGTAGACCCGACTCCCACTGATGATGCGCCTCCGTATTTCACGGCTAACGTTGTTGTCAGCCGTCAGCAAGGATCCAAGGTAGACAAACACGTCGACCACCTCGAACGTATCCCCGTCTATCGTAACACTGCTACCTGGGCGAGCCCTTTCACGCTTGGCCCCACCAGCTAGCATGTACTTTGTCTTGGACGCATTCACTACCAGTTCAACTTTTGTCGCCTCGCGTTTCAGGCGGGTGTACAGGTCTGCCACCTTTTCAAATGTTCGGCCGACAATGTCCAAATCATCCGAGAAGCAAATAAATTGACTGGATCTCGTAAAAATTGTACCCCGGCTGTTGAGCCCGGCTCTCCGCATAACACCTTCTAGTGCAATATTGAACAACAGGCAAGAAAGTCCATCACCTTGTCGTAGTCCCCGGCGGGATCCAAACGAACTGGAGTGTTCGCCTGGAAGCTTCACACAATTTTGCACACCTTCCATCGTCGCTCTTATCAGTCTCATGAGCTTCCCGGAAAAACTGTTCTTGTCCATGATTTTGCATAGCTCTACGCGGTCGATACTTTTGTGTGCCACCTTGAAATCGATGAAAAGGGACCTGGTATTCACGACATTTTTGGTGGATTTGCCGTACAGTGAAGATCTAGTCCGTTGTCGATCGGCCGTCAACGAAGCCGGCTTGATAACTTCCCACGAACTCGTTTACTACAGAGGACAGACGACAGAAGATCTGGGATAATATTTTGTAAGCCGCATTTACAATGGTGATCGCTCGGAAGTCCTCACAATCTAACTTGTCGCCTTTCTTGTATAAAGGGTATATTACCCCTTCCTTCCACTCCTCCAGTAGCTGTTCTGTTTCGCAAAATGTGCCTATCAGCCGGTGCATACAAATAGCCAGCCTCTCCGGGCCCATCTTTATGAGTTCAACTCCGATACCATCCTTACCAGCTGCATTATTGTTCTTTAGTTGGTGAATGGCATCTTTAACCTCCCTCAAAGAAGGGGCTGGTTGGTTTCCATCCTACGCAGTACCGACGAAGGCATTTCCTCCGTTGTCCTGACCTTAATTGCCTGTTCTCTCAGCGCCATTCAGATGTTCGACGAAGTGCTGCTTCCACCTTTCGATCACCTCACGCTCGTCCGTCAAAATGCCCCCATCCTTATCCCTGCACTTCTCGGCACGAAGCCGTTGCGGGATGCGTTGAGCTTCTGATAGAACTTGCGTGTTTCTTGTGACCGGCACAGCTGTTCCATCTCCTCGCGTTCAAGCTGCGTGTAAAAAGTGTCTTTATCATCATCAGTGCTTCCGGAGTGAGGGCTGTGCACGTTTATTATGCTGAAGTTGAAGGACCGGCCTTTGAGCCTCAACTTGCACATTCTCTCATTGATCGGTCACCACCCGATCACGCGCCTCTGCACACCCATCACTATAAAAGTTGTTCCCAGCTCGAGTGTGTTGCCGCAGCTCTGGTAGATTGTATGGTTACCTCTAAACGTTCGCACCATTGATCTCTTCCAACACATTTCCTGCAATGCTACAATGCCGAATCCGCGGTCCTTCAGCACGTCGGCGAGAATGCGTGTGCTTCCGATGAAGTTGAGAGATTTACAGTTCCACGTACCGAGCTTCCAATCGCTAGTCCCTTTACGTCGCTGTGGTCTTCGCCGATTGTCCCGGTTCGTATTCTCTCGTTGATTATTCGTTGCTTGTTTTTTTACGGCTGGCTTGCAGGGCCTGACACCAACCCCCTAGATTTCCGGAGGACCGTATATGAATCATCAGTCCACCATGAATGGTTTGCGGACGAAGACATTTACAGCGGCACAAACCCTAACGTTTCTGTGGTGTTTTATTCTGTTTTTACGCGAGAAACGTGAAGATTCCCAAACGACAAATATATATGAAACAAAAATCAATCATTTTTAACCAAACGGTTACATCCCAACAATGGAAATAGAGTAATGCGACATGCACAATACACTAAGGATACGGGTAATGCCACAATAGATCTAAATAATGGTCACAGTGGCGCATCTGAACAGAGAAAAAAATATTTTAAGTTACAACAACTAAACATGTAAAACACACTTAGCATAAACGGGTAAATAAAAAAGCCGTTGTAGAAATCAAGATCAATTCTCTGCCAACCAAATCTTAACGTTATGGCAGATCTTCCAAAAGTACCGCGATATTGGAATTGGAGTTAGATTTATACGAACTGGAGAGCAAACGGTTGTTTAAAAAGAAGTTGGTGCCATTTATAAACAGTATGTTCAAGTAATAGCTCCGGATCAGTCAAAATTTGCAAAAACTCCGACTTATCTCGTAAAACAAGACATTCATACTATTTGATTGTAGCTCAGATGAAGGATATCCGTTGTAAAGTGCCATAATAGTATTATTTTGATTTTACTTTTTATCTTTGCTGGGTGGCTTCGGGTTAGTTTCAGTGTCAACTAAGTTTCTGCCTCAACTAAGTCAATCATCTGTGTTAGACTGCCATACGTACCATACTGCCTCTTAGTTATTACAGGGCTTCCTTTTCGAATTAGTTTAGCTTTCATTAGTATCTTCTATTTTTCTCTCCGTTTGTTTCCTTCTACTTTTAAGTGCACCATTTCCAAGAAACATCACCAGAATTTGGACTAAATGTTAAAAATTTGCCCAAACGTGTTTCTTTTGAACTTAATTATTGATTTCTAGAAATTGTTTGAGTCTTTTTCAAAATTCAATCGTGAAAATGATAATAAATTGACGTCTTCAAATATTTGCTTCAATTTCTTCTAATAAACGTTCACCAACTGTTCCCTGCAAAAAACGTTCGACTCCATCTCCAAAGAAACCCAAAGGAAAATCTATTAGGCAAGCAAAACACGCTCGAAATGAAATCAATTTACTTCTAATTAGATGCGTGTTTATTATTAGTTACATCACATTTACCGAACCAGCAAAATAGTTACCCATTTGCCGCAAACCATTCGAGCTCCCCACCGAACACCAACCAAAGCCTGCCTTCTCACCCTGAGGGGATTTGTTCCTGCAGTGGCAGTGAAGTAAACACTGTAACCCATCATGAGGAAATTTTTCCCATATCCCAAACCAAACCGATTCATCCCGTTGAGTTGCCTCCGTTGAGTGCGGGGGTGGCAGTATAGCAATCGTGAATAGCATTCCGGTTTAAGGCATCGAGAAGCCAAACGAGACGATCCAACTTTTATCCGTTTCTTTTGTGGAGCTTGATTGAAAAGTTCGTTTGCAGTAATCGAATAGGATTTGAAGATCGATGGGACGACGGGGTGGAGTTAAGCAGAAACTATGGCAAAGCCGTTTCCGCTTCGAGATTTAATATCAAACATATACAGAAAATAATTTTCTAATAAACTTCATTGGAGCTCAGAGGCAGAGATATGAACCACCGAACGAAAGGCAATCTTCGTGCAGTATTACTAGAGTACACGGCTTCGGGGTCTTACCAGCAAACCGAGCAAATTTTCTAAATCAGCAGACGTACTTGGAAGGAACAATCCGACGAGTGCTCTTCGGAAGGACTCTTTCCAGCTTACATCCTAACGTCACAGCCCACAGACTCAGTCTAAGGGTGTACGATATGTTGTTTTTGCATATTCACACGAAACGATACATGGAATTTCTAATACTGATAATGACATAACGAAACGAAATATGGAAGTTTTTTTTACTACACTATCATTCCAATTTGGTATAAATTCATTTGCCGTAGTAGTTCAGAATTTTAAGAGGTGAGTTCATTTCACCTGTTTTTGAGTCGATTTTACACTGGTACAAAAACTTCGTAAGAAGTTGAATAAAACGGTGTATAATTTTGTCGTCAAATTTTCGTGGGAAATAATGAAACCTCCCTAGTTTTCGAATGTGAGCTAATTGCATTCAAAATTAATGCAAAGTACACAACAATAAAATGATAAGAAGGGAAAGACAGGTTGTTATTCTTCTTAATTGATTTTCTTACAGCCAAATAAAAGTTGCTTACGTCGGTTTGAAAAAGTTTTAATGTATATTTTAGTTTTTAAGTTCTATATTTTGCAAAATTCCGTTTTGTTTCGTCTGTGATAAAGAAAAAAAAATTTTTTTCCGATTAAAAAAAAAAAAAAAGCTTTCATAAGGTTTCTTGTTATTTTATGAAATCTTGTTTCCGCCGTATTTTACAAAATCATTCGAAATATCGCATATCTTTAATCCACACTTGTTCCCACCGACGACGACGAACACCACAGCAGCGAAGCTGCATCGTCGTTGGTCCGTCTGGCGATCGATCGCAATGGTATAGAAAACGGTTATTATGCCCTCCAGCCAGGATATTGATAAATAAGTTTTATTTATTCTATAATGTTCATATCATTCATGTGTTTTATATTATTTGCGGAAGAAAATTTCCCATCGCACATTTTCACTCTAGCTACGGAGGAGTACGGCTGCCGACAAGCAGTAAGCAGTTTGTCCTCTGGGTCTTGCCGGTCGTGTGTGCGGTTGGCTCTCCGTCGAAGTTTAATCGGGAAGTTTGTTTGCTGTTTAGATTTATATTTATATCGAAAAGAACATTCCCAATTGACTCGTCGTCGTTAATGTCGTGGATGTCGGCAAACGAGATGGCCATCGAATTAGATACAGTATTGGACAATACATTTGCAACATTTCTGATTTAACATACAACTTCAGAGAACTAGATATCAGATTTTTTTTTTTCAAACTAACGGGAACATTTAGGCGGGATGTACAAATAATCTGAAGACGCGTGTCTAAAAGATCAAATTATGTGTCTACAGAAAGTTTGAGATTGCCTAATACGAGGGAGATCTTTTGTATGAGACATAGTTTGGTTGAAAATTCCTGATTTAGTATCGGTCAAATCATAATTGTGAACTGTATAACAACCTCCATACAATATTTATTTGTTAGAAAAGTAAAAAGGTATCAAAAGTATCACAAAGTTTGTTGATTTATATTTTTAGTATCTACAAATTCTATATATATGAAATAAATGAAGCTCATAAAAGTCAAAAATCTTTAAAACCAGACGTGCTACGACATTTTAGAAAACGGATATACATTAAGTGAATTCAAATTTAGTAAATAGCGATATTTTGGTGCTTGTCCCATTAATAATTTAGAAATATATATTGATATTTAGACTATGTCCAGAAATAACGCAGATCTAGTCCCCCAAAGTTGACCATTTCATTTGAATAAATCGATAAAGTTGCAAATATATTGCCCAACACTGTAAACCATGAGGTACGACGGCACGGTCACTGTAGCAGAGGGGGACTGCCAGAACTGTCGCACAGAGTAAATTAAATTCAATAAACTTTCTGCATGGGTTGTGGCGATTTTCCGTTTTCATGCACGTTTTGCGGATGCACTCTTTCGGGCACGGGAAATTGAATCGGTTGACAGACAGTGCTGCCGTGGCTCTTTTCCTTGGATAAATAAACAAAAGCGACAGCAATACTGAAACGGCGTGTAAGACTTGAACCGGTGTCGATTGACATTTCACTGTTCGTATTGGGAAAGCCAATTGAGGAGGGTTAGTGAAAGCTGAATTGTCGTAAAATAATAAAGTGATATTGCCCTGAAGCAGTGAGAGTAGCTAAATAAATCAATTTATTATGAACATGTTAATTTTGAATATTATTTATGCAGCATATTACTTAAAATAAAAATAAATGTTTGTGTTTAGTACGTAGTAACAACTGTAAAAACCCTTGAAAAGGATTACGAATTTCAATATTTTCTTTTTCATTGCGCCAGTGCTTCTGAATTGGCGCGGAGTAATTCAAGTTATAAGACTATTCATGAAAAATAACAAAGAAAGATAAAAAGAGATGAGTTTTACTAAGCGAACCTAAATAAAAATAAGTAAACGTATTCATTTTTCGACAGTTTTCAAGATCGTTTGTAAGTCTTGCTCTTCTGATATACATAGCAAAGCAAAGCATACACTGACTGTACTTGTCAATGGTGCTTGCTGTGTCTTCTGATATGCAGCATTATATTTGCAAAGAGAGACAAGGGAAAACAAACTATTGCTAATTAATTGCGAAAACGCTCAAAAACTTACCATGCAGATTAAAATGGCGCATAGTCTTAATTTAGGACTCACAAGTCCAATCAAGTAACTCAGGATTTCGAAAGCATTCTCAATCAAGAGAACGTTTTCGAAAATTTCTAGGGGACTAATTTGAAAGAAGTAAGCCCTTGGCTTACTTGGCAGCCCTTGGCGATGATGGTATTTTTAACATCTTCATCAAAAACTTCCAGAGAGTAGCATTCTTGGTTGATATATAAAATAAATGTTTTCAGTTGACATATTTTCCTAACAAATGGAAAAATGCTGTAAGAGGTTATACCAATTTTGATACCGGACAAAAATTCTTCAGAAGCATCCAGCTACCATCCAATCAGCTTGCTTTCCTCCATCAGTAAACTTTTTGAAAAGGTAATTTTGAACAAAATTATGGTCCACATCAACGAAAATTCAATTGTTGCCAATGAAAAGTTCGGATTCCTACATGGACATTCGACCACTCATCAACTTTTACGTGTAACAAATTTTATCCGGTTCAACAAATCTGAAATCTGGACTTGCTCTTCTAGACATAAAAAAAAACATTCGACAGTGTTTGGCATGAAGGCTTGATTGTAAAATTTAAAAAAAAAACTTTATCTTTCCATCATACATCGTTAGAATAATCTAAATTTATCTGTCAAATCGTACACTTCAGGTAAATTATCAGAACGCCAGGTCTGAAAGACTTCCTGTAAGAGCTGGTGTTCCTCAAGGCGGCTTTTTGGGACCAATATTATACAATATTTTTAAATCTGACTTACCTGAGTTACCCCAGAGATGTCAAATATCTTTTTTGTGAGTGACACAGTCTTCTCCGCCAAAGAACGAAGCCTGCGTGTCATCTATCAAGATTGCAAAAAAATTGGATATTTTTTCTTCATACTTGCGAAAACAATGAGAGGGGTTTCAATAAATTGGTCAGATGAAGTTAAGTGTCTAGGACTCATGCTAGATAAAAATTTACCTTTAAAAAATCACATTGAGGACATTCGGGCCAAATGTAACAAATATATAAAATGTCTATATCCACTTATTAACAGAAAATCCAAACTTTGTCTTAAGAACAAGCTTTTGATATTCAAACAAATTTTCAGGCCAGCCATGATGTATGCTGTACCAATATGGACAAGCTGTTGTAATACCAGGAAGAAAGCTCTGTAGAGAATCCAAAGCAAATTTTTAAAAATGGTTCTGAAGCTTCATCCCTGGTATACTACTAATGAGTTACCAATGAGTTGAAACATTGGAACAAATGTAAAATAAAATATTTAATAATTTAAGACAAAAATCGTTGCAATCTTTTATTGCCGATCAACTCGCTATATATTTAGGTAAATATAGGTTAAGTTAATTGAAACCGTTTTTTTTTTTTCTTACATGCAGGTGAAATCAACTCACCTGTAAATATTCGTAACTGCTACTGCAAATGAAATATAATATATTGTTAAAAAAAGGTTAATTCCAAATTATAATGATAGTGTTGCCTAATACATAACACCTAGATATAAGAAATGAATATAATGTTTGGAATTATACTAATAAAGAATTTAAAAAAAAAGACGGCTGCTCAGGATCATCTTTGGTGGTGTGGGAAAGTTGGAAGAGTTCGTTGAGCAGGGCATGTTGCAAGACTACTGAACAACAACCATGCAAACTGTGTCTGGATTTGAAACACGTATTAGTTTTCGGCCGAACACCTGAATGGCGCAGAGAACACAGGCACAGAAGGTCAGGACAGCGAAGGCGATGGCTACGTCAGCACAGCGGACAGCGGAAATCAACCAGCTCCCACGATGGGGGAAGTTAAGGATGCCATTCAACAGCTCAAGAACAACAAAGCCGCTGGCAAGGATGGTATCGGAGCCGAACTCATCAAGATGGGCCCGGACAGGTTGACGCTTGTCTGCATCGGCTGATAGTCAGAATCTGGGAAATGGAACAACTACCGGAGGAGTGGAAGCAAGGCGTTATATGCCCTATCTACAAAAAGGGCGACAAACTGGAGAGTGAAAATTATCGTGCAATCACCATCCTAAACGCCGCCTATAAAGTGCTATCCCAGATTCTCTTCCGTCGTCTATCACCTATAGCAAACGAGTTCGTGGGAAGTTATCGAGCAGGTTTCATCGACGGCCGCTCGACAACGGACCAGATCTTTTCCGTGCGGCAAATCCTCCAGAAATGCCGTGAGTACCAGGTCCCTACGCACCATTTGTTCATCGATTTCAAGGCGGCATACGATAGTATCGACCGCATAGAGCTATGGAAAATCATGGACGAGAACAGCTTTCCCGGGAAGCTCACAAGATTGATCAGAGCAACGATGGACGGTGTGCAAAACTGCGTGAAGATCTCGGGTGAACACTCCAGTTCGTTCGAGTCTCGGCGGGGACTACGACAGGGCGACGGACTTTCGTGCCTGTTGTTCAATATTGCGCTTGAAGGTGTCATGCGGAGAGCCGGACTTAACAGTCGAGGCACGATTTTCACGAGATCCGGACAATTTGTTTGCTTCGCGGACGACATGGATATTATTTGGAGAAAATTTGAAACGGTGGCAGATTTGTTCACCCGCCTGAAACGCGAAGCAACAAGAGTCGGGCTAATGGTGAATGCGTCGAAAACAAAGTACATGCTAGTTGGCGGAACTGAGCGCGACAGGGCCCGCCTAGGAAGCAGTGTTACGATAGACGGGGATACCTTCGAGGTGGTGGACGAGCTCGTCTACCTCGGATCCTTGTTGACGGCTGACAACAATGTTAGTCGGGAAATACGAAGGCGCATCATCAGCGGATGTCGTGCCTACTATGGGCTCCAGAAGAAACTGCGGTCTAGAAAGATTCACCCCCGCACCAAATGCACGATGTACAAAACGCTCATAAGACCGGTAGTCCTCTATGGGCATGAGGCGTGGACTATGCTCGAGGAAGACTTGCAAGCTCTTGGGGTTTTCGAACGCCGAGTGCTAAGGACGATCTTCGGCGGCGTGCAGGAGAACGGCGTGTGGCGGCGAAGGATGAACCACGAGCTCGCTCAACTCTACGGCGAACCCAGTATCGTGAAGGTAGCTAAAGCTGGAAGGATACGCTGGGCAGGGCATGTTGCAAGAATGCCGGACAACAACCCTGTAAAGATGGTGTTCGCCACGAATCCGGTCGGAACAAGAAGGCGTGGGGCGCAACGAGCTAGGAGGATTGACCAGGTACACCAGGACCTGGAGAGCGTGGGTCACAGTCGAGGATGGAGAGAAGCGGCCATGAACCGAGGGAATTGGCGAAATATTTTTGGCGAGGCTTTATCAAGATAATTGATGTAAAGCCAAATAAGTAAGTAAGTAAATAAGTATCAGTTTTCGGCCAGTCTTGTTTCAATAGACAAATGTGTTTTTCTTCATTACCGTGCTGGATCAATATCCGAACGCTTAAGAGGCACGAAATGTTGCAACTTAATTTACGACACTTTATTGTCTCATCTTACTATAGTGTGATTTTCATACAATTAGTTGAAGCTCCAATCTTCATGAAAACGATGAATATTTTAGCAAAAATGGCAATAATATCAGGTAAATTGCGGATATAATGAAGCATGTCGTGTTCTTGAACCCGAACACATGAATCGATAAGCCGGACACTTATGAATCAAAATCCGTACGGCTTCTATTAAAATGACCATTTCTATATGAAACTCATGAGAATGAATTTGGTAACCAAAAGAAAATGACTTTTCTGAGAACACAGTACTTGCACTTGCTATATCATATACAGTCATCTCTCCCTTACTCGATATTGAAGGGACCACCGAGTTAGGGAGGTATCGAGTTACAGAACACAAAAGCAGTGCAACTGCGTTCCAAGGGACCATCGAGTTAGCCATGAAAACCAAATTTTACTATGGTTCTCTAACTCGATATCGAGATACGGAATATCGAGTAAGGGAAAGTTAACTGTACTATAAAAGCACAACTTTAGAAGTAATTTTATTTTTTACCTGCATTCCTTACCTGCGGCACGATGCAACATCTATGTTGCAACACTACTGTTTTTATCAGTTTTTGTGTGTATAATTACTGCCTTAACACTGATTATAATGGGTTTTATTTTATCTCAATTTTTTCTACGAATATGCTTGACAAATATTCGTTTACACTGCAGATATATGACGATATCGCCTTATGTCCGGCTATATAATCACTGGCTCACTAAACTGGACAGAATATTTTTGTTTTTAAAATAATTGAATTACACATAAAATCACCTTTGTGGTAGAAAAACTATCATTTATCAGCAATTTCACGAATAAACCAATGCCGGTCAATTAGTCCAAAACTACACAACTAAAACATGCAAACGTAGGAAAGTGCCAAACGGAAGTTGCGAATTTTAATTTTCAATATATTTTGGCAAAGCTTGCTAGATTGCAAATTATTGTTAAATCCCTGAATAAGTGAAAATATTACCATATAATTGTAGATTTACATCGTTAAAATAATGAATATTGATAGAGTGTCCGGATATTGGTTCCGTCCTGATTTTGATTCACCATGGTAATTTCGTAATTCAATTTAACGAGTAACAAACTGCAACCATTCAGAGCAAAACATGTAGGTATCACATTCAATTATAACGTAACAAATGCCTAATGCATCGCTTAATTGCGATAGTATAGTGCATAGAATTCTTCCTGTTTCTGATAATTTTCGAAATAAACGCGTCTGTGTGAAACTAACTTTTGCTTTTTTGTTTAACAGTATTTCACAAGGCTAACTTGATGTTATGCCATGTTGCAATCGACAACGGTTGTTAAAATTCATCGTAGGAATAGAATTCTTTCGTTTATATAGATATTTAACATAAAAATAAATTAATTTCGCTAGAGTATCCGGATATTGGTCCCGTCCGGATTTTGATTCTTCACGGTGTGCCACAAAATACACTAAAAAACCATCACAGTGCAATACCATGATGCATCAATACCCGGACGCTTGAGCAGTGCCAAACTTTCTGATACTAATTTAAATTAATATTCTTTGAATTTTTGAATGAACCGCCATTTCACAAATCATTTCGACATTAATTTTCATGAAAATAACAAGTATTCATGTTAAAATAAAAAAAAAAATACAAAAATAACGAAACCAGTTGCACTAGTCTTGTTTTTAAATCCGGACACATGAATCGAAAAGACGGACACTTTTGGATCAAATTCCGGACACCCGTACTTAAGCTCGCTAAATTTATTTATAAGCGGTTTTTTCACCACCGCTTAGGTCTTAAACCTGGTTTATTCGTATGGGTAAACGTGGTTTACGGCTTAAGCGAAGGTGAAGAAATCGGCCCTTAGAGTTTAAAAAACGCATTCAAGTGCGGTTATTTGACTACAATTTTTTAAGTTCATTACATGGAAATACAAAATAATGCCTTCAAGCATGACATGGTAACAATATTCATGTTACGTTTACTTCAGGTATCAGGTATCAGAAGGCCGGCTCCAAAGGCACGTTCCTCACCAGTTGGGAGATTTGTGCCATCGCCATATTTGAGCCTATTTCATCATCTACCCGATGGGAGAGGAAAGGGAAGGGAAAGATGGGAGGAAATAGGAGTGGGGTCCCTTGAAGAGGGAAAATCGCATAAGCGAATTGAGAGCATGTAGCTCCATACCACAATGGGTTCAAACAGCGCCTTAAAAAGGACACTGCAAAACGCAAGAGCGTAAAGAGAGCCTATAGCTCATTACCACAGCGGGTTAAGAATAACAGAATGTCCTGAAGATTCAGGCTTCTGAATTCAGTTTCACTTAATAAGTGTTTACCAAGTAATTGGAATCGCATTTGCGCAAAAACTGGACAGTTACATATCAGGTGATACGAAGTTCCATAATCGGAGTCACAACTATCACACACAAATGAGTCTGCACGCTGAATATTTGCCATGTGATAGTTGAGTCGGCAGTGGCCTGTCAACGCTCTGACCAAGAGACTGCAATTCTGCTTTGACAGATTTGTTAAATACTTTGCCACCCTTGGAGATGGCTCAGTAATGTACAATTTTGTTTGACGACATGACTCCAAACTATTCCAATATTGCTTGTGCTGAGTTGCCGCCCAAGAGTTTATCTGAAGCTTCACCCAGCACTTCGAAATTGGAATGGCCGGCTCAGGGCCAATGAAGTCATGCGATGCTCCATCGCGAGCTAGCTCATCAGCCAATTCATTTCCAGCGATGGAAGAATGGCCAGGTACCCATACAAGGTTTACAGAGTTGACTGAATTCAGTTCCTCAATTTGAGTTCGACATGCGATAACAAGCTTCGACCTTGAGTTGGCCGAAGCGAGAGCTTTTATAGCAGCCTGACTATCTGAACAGAAGTATATGACTTTACCAATTACGCGCTGTTGAAGTGCTGATTGCACTCCACACATAAGAGCAAATATTTCCGCCTGAAAAACGGTGCAGTTTCTACCAAGTGAGTAAAACTGATTCAGCCTTAGCTCACGAGAATATACTCCTGCACCAGCTCTACCTTCAAGAAGGGAGCCATCAGTGTAACATACTATATTGTTTGATATACTTCTTTCCAAATAGCCAGACGTCCACTCTTCCCGTGAAGGGAATTGTGTGGTAAATGTCCTGTAAGGAAAGTTACAAGCAATTGTGAGATCACTTGGAGCAAGGACAATTTTGTCCCAATTCACCAAAAGTGGAAACAACGAAGTGTGTGTAGATCTACGATTCACTGGATTTTTCTCCAGTAGATCCAGTACCCATAAACGGTAAGAGCAAGAAAGTGCTTCTTGTTTAAGATATATGTGTAGTGGCGCAACGTCGAAAATGGCCTCAAGCGCTGCTGTGGGAGTTGTAGAGAACGCACCAGACATCGCCATCAAGCACATCCTTTGGAGATGGCCCAATTTTGATTGGATTGTTCTCACTTCGCCCTTTTGCCACCACACAAGACATCCATATGCCAATATTGGTCGAACAACTGTTGTGTAAATCCATTTGATATATTTGGGTTTGAGGCCCCAAGTTTTACCAAAGGTTTGCCGGCATTGACCGAAGGCCATGCAAGCTTTTTGACTCTGAAAATCAATGTGAGCTGTCCATAAAAGTTTGGAATCTAGAATGACTCCGACATCAGTCACATTAATCTCAGTGCCAAAAAACGTAAAGGTCGAATTCCATCGCGGTTTCGTCTGTCCGTAAAAAGAACAAGAGATGTTTTATTCGGGTTAACCGAAAGGCCATATTGGCGACACCAACTCTGGACTACCTGAAGAGCACTCTGCATCAGGTCGAATAGGGTGCTTATGCACATACCAACTATCAGAGCTAGATAGTCGTCGGCAAATCCATAAGTTGGAAAACCGCAATTATTGAGTTGCCTCAATAGCGTATCTGCTACGAGATTCCACAAAAGTGGTGACAAAACTCCCCCTTGGGGGCATCCGCAAACACTCAATTTTCGAATCGCTGCTTGACGCAATGTCGAGAAGAGATGTCGGTTTTTGAGCATTTGATGAATCCAATTGGTAATCATTGTAGGTAGCCCATGGTTTCGTGCGGCTTCCAATATGGCATCGAATGACACGTTATCAAAGGCACCCTCAATATCCAAGAAAACACCCAAGCAGGATTGCTTCTGAGCGAATGCTTTCTCGATATCGTATACAACTTTGTGTAAAAGAGTCACTGTGGACTTTCCAGATTGGTAAGCATGTTGATTCACATGAAGAGGCATGTTTGCCAAATAAACATCACGGATGTGATGATCGATACACCCGATTCTGTTTTTGCACGGGGGATGCGTACCGTGCAAAAAAAGTTTTCAGTTCAAAATTTCAAAAACCGTGCAAAAAAAGTAACACCAGTTCTCGACGTTTCATGCAAAAATAAGGTTTTGGTGGAAAAAAATGTATGGAAACTTTTTTTGCACGTGTAAAAAAAATCCGTGCAAAAACAGAATCGGGTGTAATGCGTTCCAGACATTTCAGAAGAAAAGAGGTCAGACTGATTGGTCTAAAACTCTTCGCTTCCTCATACGACGCACGTCCTCCTTTTGGGATAAACTTTACAGTAATATCACGCCAGGATTTGGGAATGTACCCGGTAGCAAAACTGCTTACAAGTAGCTTTTTCAAAACATGTTTGATAAAGTCAAATCCCTTTTGGAGCAGAACAGGATAAGTCCCATCCGCTCCTGGAGATTTGAAAGGAGCAAAACTATTAAGTGCCCATTGAATCGATTCAGTAGTTACGATACTGCGAGCCGAGGCCAGAGACTCGTAACTACATGAAAAGACATTTGGTTCATCCGTAGATGCTATGTCCACGCATCCGGGGAAGTGTGTATTGAATAAACATTCTAAAACTTCTTCATCGGAAGAAGTAAAGTCACCATTAGGTAAGCGAATTTCGTTCACTTGGAAATCCTTAGACTTTGCAAGGATTTTGTTCAGCCGACTGACTTCACTCAAACTGGAAACATTTGTACAAAGGGTTTTCCAGCCGGATCGTTCAGCAGAACGAAGAGCCTTCTTGTAAGCCTTGCGAGCCGATTTGAACGACTCTGATCCAGCTGAACGGCGTCTGTTCCAACTCCTTCTACATTGTTTCCTGAGTCTAGTCAGATCTGAATTCCACCATGGGGTCCCTCTTGTAGTCTTTACAGACCGCAGAGGACATGCTTCTTCAAAAGCTTCCATAATGTAGGATGTTGTAGTATCAACGGCATCATACAGATCACTTGGATTTTCAATGGACGGAGAATATCCATGAAATTTGTTCGCAACCAATTCAATGTAGAGTTCCCAGTTTGTTGACCGGGGATTCCTAAAACGCAAAGTCTGCGCAGTTACATTTGAATGTTCAAACAAGATGTAGCGATGATCAGATAATGATTCCTCATCTGATACATGCCAATTCGTCAACTCGTGACTGATTCTATTCGAGCAAAGCGTTATGTCTAACACTTCTTCTCTATTAGAAACCATGAAGGTTGGGCGATTGCCTATGTTAAGTAATCCAAGGTCTGTACTACTTAAGTATTCCATCAGACTGGAGCCTCTCAAATTGATATCTGAGCTGCCCCAGATGATGTGATGAGCATTGGCATCACTGCCCACAATCAGCGGAAGGCCTTTTGTTACGCAGTGTACGACAACTCGTTTGATCCCCCCGTTGGGGATGGTTCATCATGTGGTAAATATACCGAACAATAGACGTATTTCCTGTTGAGGTCACCAACAGAAACATCGATTGTGACAGCACATACATCTCTGGTAGTTAACTCAGAAATGAGTGTAGCAACGATTGCTTTATTAACGAGCACGCATGCGCGGGGCATGGAGCGCGAGTTTTCCGTTTCAAGTTTGTTGAAAGTAGCAAAAACTGGGTCCACAAGGTTACCTAGATAGAAGTTCCCTCTACGAAAGTAGGGTTCTTGAACTAGCGCCACTTGGGCTGCACCATTTTGCATGAGTCTGCAAAGATTGATCGTTGCTGTTCTTTTATGCTGAAGATTGATCTGAGCTAACCTAACCGTAGCCACTACCCAAACTAGGCAGGATTAAGCTTTTTGCAATCTCAGCACGAAAAAGACCAGCAACGAAAAAACCAGATCGGTATCTATTTAAAGTCGCCAAAGGCGAGAGAGCACAGAATACACTGTGTAAAACGCATAATGCGAATCCATATAGGTGATAATTTAAATTAAATGTCAACATATTCATAATCCCACCCTTATTAAGCCTCAGGATAGAGACTGAAGAAGGGCAGCCGATTATCTCAGAGAAACACAAGCTCACCTGCACCATTGCTCCGGGTAGCACAGGAAGGACTCAATACTGTGGAGGGCGCCCTGGTACCCCACAGGCTCCGTTTGCGGTTAGGTTTTATTTAGACCCCCTAACCATTCATTCCTAGGCACGGTACGCCTCACACCATAAATTAGGAGTCACCTGTGAGGTGGAATTTTACCACCGGAACAGGCAGTCCGTAGTGTTAATTCTTAGCCAGTTGAAACAACCGCTACCGACACTACGCGGCTATCTAGGCTGCTCGGGAAAAGGAGGTTAATATTGATGATTAACTCCTGACGTGCCCAAGCAGCCTGAAACATGGTAACAATATTCATGTTACGTTTACTTACTTTCTGTGAATGTAGTTAGACTCAGGATTACCTATAATAACCAAAACTGTTGGAGCAATTTTCAGAAATTATCTCATTTTTCAACCGTTCATACACTTTTTTTCACTTCCTTAAAGTTTTTACCGCCCTTTCCTTCGCGAGTAGATATCTTATCCAGAAAAATATAACTTGAACGCGGGGCGTCCGGATTTTAAAACCATGGTTCACAGAACCGGACACTCACTAATCGCTCGAAAAACTATTCTTTTGTACTATTTTCGCCACTTAGATATGTTTAAATTGTTTATTACTAAGTTTTTACACACTAATGTTCACAAAAATTCACAAACAATGTATTTTCAACGAATTATCGTTCAACCAACTTGCACTTCCCGGGTAGAGGTGAATAACAAAATAATGGTAAAATAAGAACAAATTTTGCAATCATATCTGGTTTAACCATTATTATGTTATTAATATATGACATAAATATCTTATCAATAGCAAAACATACAATCATAGCAAAATTTGTCATTGGTATGTTATCCTTGAAAGTCATGTAATAACTAATCAATAACAAAATATACTATCATGGTAAAATTTGTTATTTGTGCAAACATACTTAAAAGAACAAACAAACATCAAATTTTGCTATAATTGCTCATTTTACAATTCGTATGATATTCATTGAAGATTTAATAAACACATGTTTTTCGCTGGAATGCAAAAAGTTTATTTTTCAATCATGCTAAATTTAGTATATTAAAGTCATAGAACTAAAATTGCCATTATTTCGATCTATTCGTGAATAGCTTATTTAGTTATTATTTTGTTATCAATATCTAAATAATAACATATTTTGTTATTTACGGTTGCCTATATTTTTGCTATTATTTTGTTATTACAATGGCAAAATATGATATTATTTAGTTTTTATGCCATATAAACTTAGTTATTATTTTTGTTCTTTTATCTCTTATTTCAACCAAACAAAGAACAAATTTTGCTATTCAAACATTCTATTTTAATGGTAAATTTTGTTATTCTTTTGCTATTCTCCTCTACCCGGGTTTGTTTGCAGGCAAGCTTGAAGCACATAAACTGCACTATGGAAAAACAGTCTCAGACTGGGGTTACAATTATGTTTTTGTTTTTATTAATTTTCTGCCAATGATTACAAGATGATAAATCGTACATAAGTAATAACTGATGTTACAAGACTCAGACATGAATAATTAAAAACACATTATTTTTCAAATTCATACCTTAATTAGCGAATTTTATTGGAGTGTCCGGCTATTGATACCGTCCGGATTGTGATTCACCACGGTAACAGAATTAAGAAAGAATACCTTCAGGAAATCTTGTAACGATTTTTCCGGATATCACACCTTGAAAATATTCCTACAGAAAATTTAGCAGGAAAATAACAAAGGACCATTCTAGAGTTTCGAGCAATCGTACAAAAATTTCTTGCGAAGCTTTCATTGCTTTTTCATAAATACCTACTCCGGCCATTTTCGAAACTAATCTGTAGTATCCGTCATATGATTGACAGATTATGATTGATTCTACCCCATTACCCCGAATCCCATTACCCCGAATGCCATTAACCCGAACGCCATTACCCCGAATTCCAAAACCCCGAATGATCCATCACCCCGAATGACATTACCCCGAATTCCAATATCATGGGGAAATGTCATCAATATCATCATGTGAAGATAATTGTAAATTCGGGGAAAAAGCATTCGGGGTGATGGAATTCGGGGTAATGGTACATTGGGGGTAATGGAATTCGGGGTGGTGGCATTATGGGAAATGGCATTCGGGGTAATGGGGTAGAATCATTATGATTTGCATTCGGCCGATTCCACCATCGTACGAATAATTGGTAATGGAAACACCGGATTCAAACCGGCACATCCGTTCGCCAAAACATTCTTCAAATAAGATCAAACATTTTTTTTCCTAAATAATACCAATTCTGAATCTATCAACTACGGCTATCACACAATCCTTCAAGAATTACTCCACGGATTATCTCAGGAATTGTTAGATAAAATCTACCAGGACTTGTCCCACCAAATCTATCATGAATTATTCCAAAAACTTCTCATTAAATTCAACCAGGCATTCCTCATAAATATCTTTATAAACAAGGAGAAGATTTCTTGAATTTTGAAGTAAACTCTCTTCAATTTGGAAAATAATATAGTGTTTAAGTTTTAAAACCACAAATTGCAGCAATTATTTCTGACGATCCTCCAAGAGTTTGATGCGACATTCTCCAAAGGTTTCCAAGTTTCATTAGTTTCTCTGAAGACATTCTCAGGAGTACAGAAGAGATCTAGAGATCTTTCAAAGACTTCTCTCTAGTAGGAACATATGTATTTCATCAGTAATGGCTTTAGGATTTCCTTTATAAATATCTTCTTCTTTCTGACTTCGACGTCGCTTACGAATATCTACAGGATTTAATTAAGGAAATCCCTCCAATAATTTCTTTAAAAAAGATCATTAGCATATTCTTGAACAAATTCCTAGAGGAATCTTGTAACAGCTCTTTGAGGACTTCCTTGGGAAATTTTCAGAAGGTGTCATTGAAAAAAAATCTGATTGAATTCTTCAAGGTGCCTCGATTAAAAATCCTGGAAGTAGGTGGGCATTGTTAATTTTCATAAATATGTATGGAAAATCTTAATAAAACGGGTCATACAATTGGGGCGTTTGGCCGGCAAACATTGAAACATTTCGTGTGAAATGTTTCTCATGCAAAGTAGAGTGTCTGCAATGTCAAGCTGTTCGGAATTTGAATCAGAATGGTACTAGAGGAATCCTTTCTTGAAACGTGGTACCTGTTCAGTCTCTTTTTAGGCATGAGTTCTATTAAGATCCTTTTTTAAGATACACAATGATTAGGTCGAAACACAATGATAGCGGAACGACAACGAAAAGCGGAACCGAGTCGTTAGCATAAACTTATTCAATCAGATCAGTATACTTGTCGACTCAGTGTTGATTAACTTTCATTCGTTGACAGCTCAGTCGAGATGAAGGTCCCCCGAATTCAACATCGAGACGGGCTCCGAGAACCCTAGCTACGCCACTGTCTCTACAAGAAGTTTTCAAAAGTTGGGCTCACAATACCGTTTTTCACAGAGCTCATAAAGTAAATAATTAGTGAATGATGGAACAAAATTAAAAAGTTAAATAATATAAATAGAAAGATAGATCTGGGCGGGGGCCCAGATAGCCGTAGCGGTAAACGCGCAGCTATTCAGCAAGACCTAGCTGAGGGTCGTGGGTTCGAATCCCACCGGTCGAGGATATTTTCGGGTTGGAAATTTTCTCGACTTCCCTGGGCATAGAGTATAATCGTATCTGCCACACGATATACACATGCAAAAATGGTCATTGGCATAGTAAGCTCTCAGTTAATAACTGTGGAAGTGCTCATAAGAACACTAAGCTGAGAAGCAGGCTCTGTCCCAGTGAGGACGTAACGCCAGAAAGAAGAAGAAAGAAAGAAACACTTGGTCAACCTTGACTAAACAAAAGCTTCCAGAAGTATCGAGGTCGAAAAACTACAAAAGAATCGCCAATCAAACAAAGACGGATGCATATTAGAAACCGCCATCTTGAAAATTAATTTTCTATCCCAAGCACCTTCCCCCTCTTGTCTTGCTTTTTGTGTGAGGCCTCAAATAATTTTGTGAAGCTTGTCACGCTATGCCTACCCCCTTCCTCGATTGGAGAGAGACATAATTTGTACATGAAACCCAAATAGCGCATTATAAACATGATAATGCATAGTAAAAATCAGTAATGATATATTTTCCTATTATTAACCTACCTTAATTTGCGGTTATGATGCTAGCAAAACGAACGCCCAAATTATTGAAAACAGAAAAGAGCCAACATTATTTCTGCTGGACAAAAGCAACTTCAGGATGTTATACAGTCTTCAATAACCATAAATTCCATTACCCCAAACTACATAATCCATTGTCCACAATAAACCATTGGATACCCTGAATTCCACTAACCCAAATGCTGCAAAAAATGGTACAGTATACATCGTTTTATACTCTCGGCAAATGTTAAGATGGATGATACAGTTTGTAATCATCGGATTGATGCTTTTTTTCAGGGTACCGGAATAGGCTCCACAACATCCCGAAAATACTTTTGAATAGCCTTATGTTGCAAATATTACTCAATATGCATTGTATTATACTTCCTTTGCAATATATCTGAAAAATCTTTGAAAAATTAATGTGTCGCATGATATAGTTTGTGCTGATCAAATTTTGTTTCCTACATGATGCTCCGCGAATTGGAAAATTCAGAGTGAACCCCCGCTAATTTGAACGGTACCTCATGCAAACCATCGGGGTTCATTTTTAATTTGAACATCTAGTCACCCTAGAAACGTGTTTCTAGTTACCTCTTTCACTGTTTTGTTTAGATTCTGCGTTCCGTTCCACAGCGTTCCATCTCACTTCACTCCGTTCCATGAGCTAAATGACGTTTGAACCATTTTTAACCTAAACGATGTGCAAATTAGCGAGATATAGATTAAAAGTGTTCAGATTAAATGTGGGCAAACCAACGGGGGTACCCGGTAAACTAATGGTTTAGGATTCAGTTACCAACACTGTTGTTTTGTTTGATCTGTGCAAATATGGAAATACATCAAATGACATTAGGACAGACCCCACTGAACATCCGTATAAATGCTTAACCGACTTCCGATACGATATCTCCTCCAGTTTAGATGATTTCTTCTTCCCGAAAACTATGTTCTTTGCCTCAATCTCTCCTTATATCGATGGCCCTTCGATATCGAGATGTAGAGAGCCCACTGTATATATAATATAAAGATTTTAGGAAATTATAAAACCATTCTGCCAATGTTAGGCCACAATAACGAATACTATAATGAGTATGTTATGGTGGTAATTCACGATAAATGTCTTGTAGAAATCTTGGATAAAACAAGAAGATCCCTGGTAAAGTAGAATCAAAATACCATCTCATTACTTTTGTTCACAAAAGACAGAATCGATGAAAAAAGATCGCTCATGTTACTAACGTCTTTATTCTAGGGCATACTCAATATTATGCTAACGGTGCATACGTGACAACTTTACCGACCTTATTTCGTATTGTAAACAAATGGGTAAATCTCATCATTTCACTAACCTTTCCGTTATCAAATTGTATCGAATTTAATTACAGACAATTCCACCCTCACTAAATCAGCCATGCGACACGAGGGTGCAAGCTATTCCAACGATCGTTACTGCTCTCCGATGGCCATTTGGGTACCGCAAAATAATACGAGCTAGGTTGTGAGCTGTTATTGAAACAAGGCTAATTTTCCCATGATTTCCCGAAATAGGATTAAGGCCAATTTGTTCGCTCTGATTTTCGAGCAAACAGAACCTTTGTTTTCGCACCCTCCGTCCAGCACCTTCAAAATACAAAAGAAACACTGCTAATATAATCTATTGCTATTTTACGATCTCCCTGAATGCAGTTTAGCAGTGGCATGGCAGTAGTTGCCTTTCAAAATATTTGCACATGTCCCAAACTGCTCATTGTTCCAGAGGGAACAAATCACTTTATCACATGCATCTGAAAGCTTCCACAGCCACAACCAGAGCACATTTTGAATGCTATTTGATAGAAAAGATAGAAATCCCACTGACGATATGTGGTCCAGTTTTTCACCGGAATTCAGTGCAACCAAAACTGACCATCGACCGGAGACAACGGCCAAATCCACGCCCATCAACACGCCAGGGAAAAATATCCCAGTTTTTCGTCAATTGAGTGCAACATGAGATTCATATGAAAAACGGTGTACGCTGTAATCCTCTTCACAAGCAAACTATAATGTGAGAAAAGGTAAAGCTGAAGCCGAAACCTTCAGCCATCATTCATCGGTCACACATGCTTCTCATCTTACCGAAGCGGCGAAAGATTTAACCCGGGTCCACAGTGGTTCATGCTGGAACAAACAGTGGCCTAAAACTATAAAACTATCATTTGAATATCATTTAAATAGTTTATATTAATGTGTTTTTGCTTTACTTACGGGTTTTTCCAAACCGAGTGTAAAAAGTACAGACGTGTAATCGACCATCAACCATTCAACTAGGGGTAGAATCCTTAGTGATGACCATTACTCCGAATTTCGTTAACCCGAACGCCATTTCCCCGAATAACATATCCCCGAAAAACCTATAACCCCAAACGACATAACCCCGAATTCCGATATCATGGGGAAAAGTCATTAATGTCATCATGTCAAAATACTTGTAAATTAGGGGTAATGGCATTCGGATGATGATATTCTAGGAAATGGAACTTGGGGTAATGGGGTAGAATCATTAGTATGGAATGACTCTTATACATTCAAAAAAAAAATTGTGTCATATTCATGTATTATGGATTTTGATTTTCAAATATTTCATTTATTGGAATGATACCTAATAAGAATGAGGGAAAGTGTACCAGTTATGGCTATAGTGGTTCCCTATTTGGCCATATGTGTTTTCTCGAAAACTTTCACATTTTGAATATTTTTGAATGTTTAAACATCAAGATTCATTTGATATCAAACTATTAAAACACACAGAATGAATAAAATTTTTAAAATTACCATATTATCACGTATGGCGAAATAGGGAACCATTATGTCCATAACTGGTACACCTACCCTACTATCAACTCTCCACAACTCGAGAACTACTTTGATTTTTGCGGTTTTGACCGCCTCTGAACCACTGTGGGGTCGTGTGGTGTGTGACCGAAGAACAGATCCATATCTGTTACCTCTACGAACCCGTCGTGTCCAACAACGCAATGGTTGATCCTTTAGCTTTCTTTTGCTTCAGTTTCCCAAAAGCTGGATTTGAGTGGGAAGACGATTCGAACTAAAGGGGCACGTTCTTAGGAGAAATTCATGCGATGGCGACGGCAGAAACCAATATAAACATTATGTCAATGCGAGACCGAGACCGGGAAGGAATTTGCTGGAAAATGAGGACAAAACCGAAAGATAAACTATCATGAACACTACAGATAATCCTAATCCTTTAACATAACAGTATAAACATTACATGAACCCAGGAGATGAGAGCTCGATGCATTCACAGGCGATGGATCGATGTGATTTCGCTGGAAAATCGACGAAGAAAAGTGAGGATAATCAGGACCAAATTTGAAGAAATGATGGTAGTTTTTTGACAGTGATTGAAATTGGTAATTTTTGTCGCCTCTTTGAACAAGCCTGGTTCTTGCAATCTAATGACCATGTGTCATTATGATTTCCTTCAATATTAAAGTTAAAAAAAATGTATTTTCAGACTTTTTACACAATTTCCTATAATCAATTTTTATATAGATAGATAGAATGGTTTACTGTGAATTACCTTCTTCTTCTTCTCTGGCATTACGTCCCAACTGCTACTCAGCTTAGTGTTCTTATGAGCAATTCCAATATTAACTGAGAGCTTTCTTTGTCAATAGAACATTTTTGCTTTTGTATATCGTTCGTGTGGCAGGTAAGAAGATACTGTATGCCCTGAGAAATCTAGAAAATTTTCATTTCGAAAAGAGCCTTAACCGGTGGGAATCGAACCCACGACCCTCAGCTTTGTCTTGCTGAATAGCTGCGCGTTTACTACTACGGCTATCTGGGGCTCTGAATTGCCCTTAAAAATTCAGTTAAATAAAATAAATTTTTAAACTGCATGCATAACGCTTAAATGTGATCTTTGTTCACAGGGACGTTTTATCAAGAACAATAAAAAGGAACCCGAGCAGGCGACAAAGCTTTACAAAAAAGTGATTGAAAGTGATATTGATTTGATAAATATAAGAGATAAATGATCTGGAAATGATATCCAAAATAAACTCCTGGAATACTATGAGTTCTTCAAATATCAAATTTTGCCATAGTTCAGAACATCAAGGTATATAACTTTAATATAGTCTTTTAATCTTATATCTCCTATGTCAGTCAAGTCAAAATCACATTTTGATTGTCAGTACTTTGCATCTACTCGAGAGAAAACTAATTTATTAAAATGGCACACCAACTGTTCTGCAACGACATCTAAATTTCTAATAATTCTGTTTGGATCTCTTTAATCCTCAACCATCAGCAAATTTCAACAAATAATGAAATTCATATCTCAAAACAAAACAATATGATGCGCATAAAATTCCATTTAACCTCCTCGTTCCTACGGGAATCCAATGAACAAACAAAACTTTTCCACATACACTTGTTCATGGGCTCACTCATTTTTCGAATACGTTACGTTAAAACTCAAAAATGCAAGAAGTGCACCAGCAAATATGACTGACTCAAACTGTGTCGAATAAAATTGCAATTTTGAGACAATCGTCATGCTCTTTTTGGTGCACAGACTGCGAGACAGAAAAGCAAGGAGTAAGCGCCATCAGTGCCAGCAACGAGCGAGATTGCCTTAATTAAATCCGCATAATTAAATTTTCGAGTGCACTCTGCGGATGCAGTAATATGCGCTTATTAGAGGACGTTTCGTCTCCGCAGATACGAGACTCGGAAAGTGCTGTTGGGATGAGCGTTGAGCTGGAAAGGATATGAATATCGTTGGGGCACATGTGAGGCTGAGGAACACAATTTGGAAGCTCCTCATCGCATAATTTTTGCAACTTTCTCATTTCCATTGTTGAAATTCATACGATAAGGTTGAGGAGCATGTGTAACCAACCCATCATCGTGGATGAAATTTAATATCGTGTGGTAGCAATGGTTTTCTGCATCAGATTCTACACGAAGCTTTTACCGGTTTTTTTTTCTTTTCGTAATAGGTACGAACTGAGTTATTTTCAGCAAATTGTGTTTATAGTAGTATGTAAATGAAATTGTTCATATATTTGGATGTTCACTTTCCTTCAGTTATTTCATTACGCCCATAGATTTGTTCTCAGGTAGAAATCAGAATCCCAAAATCATTATTATGACTCATGATAACATGATTTGCACTCATGATTCTATAAGTCAATCTCCCGTAACGCAACACACGTACCAGTGTTGCATTTTTAATCTGAACGTGAACTCCCTACATTAGATTATTAGGAACTTCAGAAGCTGCAAACTCAAGACCAAGAAACTCAGAGAAATTTATTTAATAGGACCGCTGAGAAGTATAGCAAATCCCAATCAAGTGGCTTCCATTTTAATATTTCTTTAAATGAGTTGTACAAAATTTCATCCGGATTGCATCAATAAAAAGGAAAAGAAATTAATAATACTCACCCAAACTCATATCGAACTTACCGCAGATTCACGACGATACGCAATCAACGGCAAGGAATCCAATCGGCAATCAAATAATCATTGCTTACAAACCCTCAATTCCTCCCGCGTGGATGGACCCTTTCTACCTTCTGCAGTACTGAAGCATCTTTATTTTAATAAAATTTCCCACCTTTTCACGTCGATCCCTGCGAGACCGAAACCGTAATCGCGACCTTATTTGAAAAGAGCCGGATTACATTCACAAAATCATCGGCAAAACCTCCAATCATCCACTCCAACCGATGCTTCATTTCACTCAATTTTGAATTTTTATTTAACTTCAGTCAATATTCCATTCCCATCTCCCATTCGTCTCTTCCGGATTGCGATCGAAAAAGTCAAAGCAGCAGCAGCTACCGGAACTTTGGGTGGAGAATTTTTGCATCCATTCCGAAGCACAGGCTCAGGGCGAAAAGAAAACTCAATTCACTTCAATATATTCGATTTCTCTCTCCTTACGTATAAAAACATTATTAAATTTCCAATAATGTGTATAGTGTGTTTGAGTGAATTCGATTCAATCTGCCCCAAGTGAGAGCAAAAGGTGCCTCAATGCTATGAAAAGTTTCTTTTTATACGTACGGAAGCACACGTGAAGATATACAAAAGGTGGAATGTTTGATTTTCGGAATCCTCCGGGGATAAGTGAGCTTATTGAAAGCCCCTGCGCCAGTGCCATCGTCATCGTTAGTTGGAGGAAAATGTCATGGAAAACTTTCATTTCACCGGGGCTTTTGACTGGCAGAGTGTGCAGCTCAATAGTGAATACACACTAAGGTGGTCCATTTTTATGTGAAAAACATTGAACTATAAAAATCTTAAGGTTAAGCACCCTTTCAAATTTGTTCGTTTGGATCACTAGAAGCTAGTGCGAAAGTGTGAATGAAATCTATATACATATAGTGGTCAATATTTGTTAACAGTGTATATAAAACACACTTAAAGAAAAATTAGGAGAAAAGCACAACAAATCTCGCGGAACATTACTAAAGGACCTATGTACAAATGAGAGATTCTCTCCTCTCTCGTTCTCTTTCGATTATAACAGTGGAATACTAAAGATTTTGGGAAGTTTTTCACTATAGATCGAAAGTCAATTTCCTTGACTAGCGTTTCGTACAAAAAGCGCAATAGTAGAGGTTAATGTGACTCAGTTATTAATGAAAGAGAAAGTAAACAAAGAGAGCCTCTCAATGTTAGATAGGTCCTTTAGTAATGTTCCGCGAGAAATGTTATTTTGATGCTAGACATTCGTTTAGCCGAGCAGCACTTTAGTTCTAGGGTAAATTATGTATTTTGGACAGGCTAAGGATATGTCTGGAAACGGCGATCGATTAACTGACTTAGATACTAATATTTTATTACGTTATGATACTTATATGCTTAATGTCTCATTGTAATTTGAGTTTCTGGGGAGAAAAAGCTTACAAACTGTAGCATAAGCTGCCAAAATAGCGCTTTTTAGCGGCCTGCCTGTTATACATTTCGGACATCAAATATACATTTTGGACACCCTCATGTGAATATAATTTGGACAGGGGCGTTATCTCAATATCTATTCAATGGTTTCTTAAAAAGACAGTCATATCATAATGTTTTAAGAGTTTACATGTGACTTATGCATTTGTTCGATTATTGGATGTGTACAATAGTGATAATCAATAATTTCATTTAATGCAAGCAAATATCATCAGATCTACGAAATACGCCTGCAAGTATGCACGCATGCAACATTCCAGTGCGTTTCATCAGATGACCAAATTATATCAACTGAACAAAAACCGTAATCTAATTTGGACACCACTTGATTTATGCCTTATATACTCATGTTAAGATTTTAGATGAACTTAGCTTCAATTTTAGACATATTTTATCATATTGCCACCTTTAAACTTTTTATGAATGCCAATTCTAAGCGCTATTCTTGCGTTTAATGTATGATCTTGAAGTGTACATCCTCTTGCATTCGTAGGTTTCACAGATGTTCTGTTGATACAATTTACAATTTTGATATTTTTGAAGCCAAATTGTAATTGTTATGAAAATGGCCATCATTAATAAGTAGCATAGTGTATTAGTAATGCAAAACATGATTTTCCGTACATAAATTGCTCATCATCTCGTTGTAAATAAACATAGAACGACCAGCCTGTCCAAATTATATGCATGTCCAAATTATATACGTTACCCTACACATCGGTCCCGTTATAAAAATATTCATATTACGTGAGAGAGAACGTAAAAAAATACAGACTAACTTAATACAGACATTTAGAGTAATTTGATAGAGTACTTCACTGCCTCGAGAATTACACAAAAGAATATAAGCTTTGAAAATATGTCACAACGGCGACTCAATTAACACCAAAAAGAAACAATAATAGCAGGATACATATGTTTAGTTGATAAACAAATATAAATCTTACTTACCAGTCTCATAAAATCACAGGACAGTGTTAGATTTTTTTTTTCGACGTTTCGGCGCAATGTATTTTGCCTTCTTTTTAGGATAATGGCAAAAAACATTCGGCAGAAACGTCGAAAAATAATAAATCACTGTTATTTGTGAAGGTTGAGTGACAAAACGTTGAAAGACAATATGTCGAATGCCGAAACATCGAATGTCAAAATGTCAAAAGGACAAAACGTCGAAGGGACAAAATGTCGAAAAGACAGAACGTCGAAAAGAAAGAACGTCGAAAAGACAGAACGTCAAAATACAAAATGCCGAATGCCAAAACGTCGAAAACCAAAACGTCGAAAGAACAGACCGTTGAAAACAATATGAGTAATGTCTAACAAAATGTCAACTTATTCAATTAATAAAGAAAACGTTGAAATATAAAAATGTAACGTAAAATCCAAATACTAACGAATGTTTTGAGCAGTTAAAACAGTGAAAAATACAGTATTGAACAGATCTAAGAATGAAAGTATTGATTAAATGGGTTTCTTGTATCGTAAAACGGGGTAACTTTGATAGTTTTTTGACGTTGGATAACGTCTTACGGCAACATACTGGGGTACAATTTCGAAAAACGAAAAATCGCTCGCGTCACGAAAAGTGGTTAGATTTTGACTGTTAATAACTTACTAATGCCCGCATAGATTTTAAAGATTTTTGCACCAATCGATTGGAAATGTTTCTACGAATCTATTCCAATATGGAAAACTATTGATTTTCATGACTAAACTATTGAAAAAAGGGTAAATATCGAGGCATGTCTTATTTTTCATAGAAAAGCACACTTTTCTTGCTGTTATAAGGTTTTGACGTCTTTGTACCCTAATTCCGGGTGAAATTGATCATTTTTCATGGTTTTTCTTGTCTGTTTTCAATAATGTTGAAAATGTCAAACAACTGAATGCAGGAAAACAAGTACGACGGTCAGCCTCTTTGGCTCATGTGCCAAAATTTTCTAAAATATTTGTTTTTAGTGCTAAAAATCATCCTTTAAATGAAAAATCGGGGAATCCCATTTCGGGGTAAAATTGATCACTTGTCAATGCGATTATTGTTATATTTTGAAACGACTCTACATAATGAATATGAGCTCCCTGAATCCGAAAATGCTTGCTAAATTCTTAATAATGCAATATTTGAAGAAATAATGAATAAATAAATTCAAGAATTGCGATGAAAACGCCTAAATTTAGGCAATTTCCTAAAGAAATCACTAATATTTGATTTCTACAAGGCTGATAATGCCAAGTAACTGAATGCAGGAAAACAAGTATGAAGGTGAGCCTCATTGACTCAAGTAACGAAATTTTCTAACAAATGTAATTTTAGTGCTAAATACTATGCCTAAAATAAAAAAAATCGGGAGATCTCATTTCGGGGTGATATTGATCACTTATCAATGCCATTATTGTTAGTTTTCAAAACAACTTCACATAATAAGTTTGAGCTCCCTGAATCCGAATATGCTTGCCAAATTCTTAACAATACAATATTTATAGAAATAATGAATGTTTAAATTTCAAGAATAACGCAGTAAACACCTAAATGTATGCAATTTCCTGATGTATAACAGAAATTCAATTATTTCAACCAAATCAACGAATTGGTACGAGTTTTGATCTAAAGTATCCTCACAAACTTTCAGGATTATACGATGTCCAAATCCTTGTCTAGAACTACAAGTTTTTTGATGTTTGTCAACACTGCACCGTACAAGATTTTGAAATTTTACATTATTTTCATAGTAATGAACATATTTGAACGCAAAAAACTTCACAACACACAATTTGGACATACTTACGACAAACAACGTTCATTCACTGCAGGTTACATTGATATTTGTGCTCCATTAGGAAGAAATAAAATCGAGTGACACAGTGATCAATTTCACCCGAATTAACGGTACCTAACAGAAATTTAATTAATTCAACCGTATGAGCTAATTGGTACGAGTTTAGAAGATGAAATCGGGCTCAAGGATATATTTTGAGCATCCTTACAAACATCACTTACTATGAATAGTGCCGTTGTCGTCGTCGCTACCTACATGTAAATGCACACATAGCCGCCCGACCCGAGCGACGGGAACCTAAACTTTGCTTGTCATTGATCTCCGTTGAAAACTAATCAATTATAATTGATAAATAAATAAATTAAATAATCAATTTATAGTAATAGATGAACTGTCTCTGGTTGTAACTCTTTTACGTCAAATGCATTGTTGTGACCCTGAAAAAGACCATTTTGTTTGAAATGCTGCAAATCATTTTAAGCGCGTTCTCCACGGATACCGATCAGTTAGGCCACTCGCAGGACGCCGCCTGCAGGACCATGACGGCCGAGCTCCAGAATCGCAGATTTGGCTCTACATTTCCCCGGATACCACGACGAAGCAGAATAAGTTCTTCATGGTGCGGAGCTTCTTCGAGTATCAAAAAAAGATCATGCCAATCATCGTGACTAGCAACTTTAACATCGATTTAAGTAAAGAGGAGAACATGGAGCTCGCGGACTTCATGGAGAAGTACCTCAACCTCAAACTGGATTCGGAACCCACTAAAGCAACTAATCTTAGTGGATCATGCGTGGACCTAACGTTTGACCGAACTATTTGTTTAGGAAGCGAGGGTTACCGCTCATGCTTCTTCCTCCATCGACCGATTCTATCGGTGTTGAAGTGTTAACCGAACCAACCAAATAATACTACACAATGTCCATAATAGATCAGAATGGCATGCAACAAATAGTAAAAAAAAATGATTGGATTTTTATCCGTAGAAACCTTTCATAAGTTCGTGACGGTATCAAGCCAGGAAATAGAAGAAGCTAACGTTATCCAACGTCAACTTGGCGGTTGTATCTCGGAAACAACCTCTTACTTTTCGAAGAAAACTTCAATATTTATGCATGCTGTTTCAAAGAATTACAATTTATATTTTTTAAACAAGTACTGACATCCTAGCTATCGATTGCACTTGATAGATTGTCAAAAGATTTATTCTGAATGGATTTATAATTTTTCATATAATCGAAAGTCGGTTTTCTGTTTTGGGGTAACTTTGATAATGGAGTATAAATCGAACAAGATTGAATGAATTACGGAACATTTATAGGGCGTTGCATACCTCTAGGCGTTTAACGCTGTATGGAAATTTCTGACTTAGATTACAAAAATGGTCCCAGTTTGTAAAAATGGTTTTCGCTAAGAGATTTGAGACCGAATTCATGTTCTACTATAACTAGGCTATCATGGGTAAGTGACGAACGCATTATGACTTTATCAAATAGTGGTCGTAGAACAGATTGTTTGTAAGCGTTGCAAAAATGGTAAAATCTTGTAAATTTTTAATACTTGCATAAAAATCCTCAAATGCACTTTACTTTTGCATTCGTTTTTCTTAACTAATTGATAGAAACTTCGTTATTTCGTTTAGTATGCTGGGGGTCTCGAACTATCAAAGTTACCCGCATTATCAAAGTTACCCCGTTTTACGGTACCCATTTTTATGGTCAGTATGGTGTTGTCAGAAAAAGGGTATTTTTCGATGACATAAAAAAAGGTACTTTAACCTCATAATGAAGTATCCCAACTGACAGCAATAATGGGTAATTAATACACAGGATTGTTTGCAATGAAAAATTTCCATTTTTTGTAAAGTTTTTCTGCGGCTTGGTGTGAAGTAAAATCAAATATCGTTAAGTGAAAGTTTCCATCAAAATAATGGACGAATACTCTTTCTTGTACAAGTAAGTAATAAAAGAATAAACTATCTGTTAGTTTGGTTGCAAACATCATTTATTTCTTTGCAGATTTTTGGATTCAAATGAGTATTATTAGCTGATCAGAATTGCCCGCTGCTGCGATTCCCTTGTTGCCTCTACGGAATACGGATTTTAACAGTTTAATAAATGGCAAAAATTTTTATAAATTCAATATTATTCGTTATATAAAGTCTTTTATTTCTGATTTTTGTATTTGATGAAGCATTTTGAACCATAACCTCAATCTACAGCGTCGTTCTTGCAAATAATGGGGTTTTATTACCCATTTTCAAACCTAAGACCAAGAGTGGAAAATACCCATTATTTAAAGTTCTAGGCGAATACTCTTTAATGAATAACTCGAGTTTACTCTTTTAATGAGTTAAACCACTTTTCTTGGAAATGGGTACCATAGTACAGTCACCCCACAGTTATGGATAGCACACAGATATGGATCAAAATTGACTTAAACGGAGAATATCTCATCCAATAGAGCTGCAATTACGCAGAACACATTTTATCTACGTGAACCATAAATCTGTACAGCATTGCAATCAATCATAACATCTTCTAGCATATTTTATTCATTTGTATGAAATAAAATGCTATCCGTATTCATACAATCGTTGATTCATAACTGTGGATCATTGAAACCCGTACCACAGTTATGAATCAACAATAAGACGATTCCGAAAGAAACACCGGAACGTTTACTTTCACTAACACACCATTCGTTTACTTCACAGATAAATTGCTTTTATAGTGTTCTGATCCATAATATGAGTCGATTTGATCCATAATAATGAGCCTCCTGTTCCACTGATCCACATCTGTGGGATGGACAACGTTTGAAATTTCTATCGAAATCGACACTTTCTCGTAAATAATCGAGATTTTTTATGTGTTTTCTCGAAAACAACTATATTCGGCATAGCCAGGCGGGTAATTTTGTTTTGTACAAGGTCACCATGATTTGTAATCATATTTTATTCTTAAAAATGACCCTTAGCTGATCCATAACTGTGGGGTGACTGTACCGTAAAACGAGGTATCTTTGATAATGCGGGTAACTTTGATAGTGCGTTACCCACCACATACTACACCGAAATGAATGCAAAACTAAAAAATATTAGTATGGTACCGTAATCCGGGGTAACATTGATCAGCGGGGTAAAATTGATCGCAATGACCCTCTTCGTAAAAAGCTCGAATCAACATTTGTTGATGAAATATTTTCAATGCATGAATGGCGATTCTCTTTCTTCTAATCATGAGCTAATAAACAATAAGGTTTTTGCGAAAATAAAGTTGTGTTCATGCGTAAATTTTTCAACTTTTGTAAACAATGATTTTCATGATTATGGATGACACCATAAAAGAATCATGTCTCACATGAGTTCTGTAAACGATATGAGCAAGAAAAATGCGGTTGTTACTAAAAATGACATCGCCGAAAACGACTCCGTTGTCAAAATTTTCATAAATATGTTCAATAAAACATAATTCACAAATTATTATAAAGCGTGAAGAATTTCCTTGGTAAATTGCATACATTTAGGCGTATTCCACAATTCAAGGTGTTTTTAATTTTAAAATAACTCAAAAAGTAAATGACTAATAAGAGTTTGACCTTCATATTCGGCTTCAGGGACCATGATTTTAGTAAGAAATGATATTTTCAATATTACCGAACGATGTTTTCATGGTGTGATCAATGTTACCCCAAATCAGCTAAATCAAAAACTCACTTAAAACATTTTTTTAAACATGCTTTAAACTTTCAGAAAACAAAATACAGTACATAAACACGAACAATGGGTGGCAGTACTTGTTTTAAAAATATAAAATTTGCAACACATGCATTTTCAAATCAAATGTTTAAGAAATATTCAAAAAAATGATCAATGTTACCCCGGATTACGGTACTTCATGTTAGAGCTGTTTTCATTTGAATCGAGAGCATTTTAGGCTTTATATACGAATTTTAAAAATTGACACGATTTTAGCATTTCCGAAAGGCTTCCAAACAATCTGTTCTACGATCACTATTTGATGTAGTTTTGAATAATTGATCACTTATCTTTGACAGCCTAATTTTCATAGAACTTGAATATGGTCTCAAATCTCTTAGCGAAAAGCATTTTCACAAACTGGGAACATTTTTGTAATCTAAGTCAGAAATTTTCATACAACGTTAAACGCCTAAACGTATGCAATGCCCTACAAATGTTACGTTATTCATTAAATTTTGTTCGATTTATACTCCACTATCAAAGTTACCCCAAAACAGAAACCCGACCTTCGATCAAATGAAAAATTATACATCCTGGTTGTTAAAATGAGCTGATATAGAGGCACTTGTTGTATATAGGGTGTTGTTTTGATAATAGTTGCGGTGGGTCGATGGTCCTTGTTGTAACAATCATTGACGTGCAGCCCGCAAGCGGCGTTCTAGAGCGCTCAGCCGGTCATGCTAGGCTGAGGGGTCAATACTGGCCCTGCAGCGACAGGAGGCGTCAAGGTGGAGGACACCGGTGGGATAGATCCGGTACCGAGAGGTGTGGAGACCTGATGCAGAGCCGTAAGCTGTGTTAAGATGTAGCGAATAGGGCTCTTTGTGGCTGGTGGCATTGTGTCCAGGTATGGCTCCAGGATGCTACGAGTGCGGGTAAACTTATCTTTCTGTTCGTGATTGAGTGCCATATTGATACCGAAGAGATAGGCAATAGAGAACAACCCCTTGCACTCTGACTCCAGTGCCTTATAGTATTCCAGATACTGGGGTTTAGCGTTGAGCAGGGCCATGATAGATGCCTCTGTATTAGCTGAGTTTCCGGTGGAGTAAGCAGCGAGATCACTTGCTAGCGCATGTTTTAGATGCCCTATTTGTTGATCAACGGATGCTGATGCAGCTGTTGAAGCATGAGCCGCTGGGGGGACAATCTGGGTTCGTGGGATGCGGGTATCCGTTTGGATGGCATCTTGTTGCTTCAGAAAACCGGACTGTGACACTATAGTTGAGAGATTGTGAATCTGTGTTGTCAATGCGCTGACTGATGTTGTGAGGGTGTCCAATTGTGTTGTCATCTGAGCCATCTTGTCTTCCAATGCAATTCTCTGAGCATGGTCACTATCTAGTTGCTCTTGCAATGACTGGAAGAATGTATCCATGTTATCTACAAATCCACTGGTCTTTCCAGTTACTTCTTCATGAAGAATGCCCAGACACTTCTTCAGCTCATTGTGATCTTGTCTCCTGATATTAGAACCCCATTTGAACATCAACAATGAATACATCATGGTGCCCGCTGGGGACAAAGGTATATAGTCGAGGTTTGTCCGATCATTCCCGTATGTTGTGAGATAATGAGATAAACCGCAGAGGAGCTTATGAGATAACCCCACCGGATATGCTTGTGTCTTCTTTAACTCTCTGATATCCTTAACAATTTTCATGTTCATTTCGTTTCTGGTATCTTCCACACATTCGAGCATCTTGATTGCAGCAATATGCTCAATCATTTCTGGCATACCAGAATCTGCCAGTTTATACACTTTGGCTGAAGCTTCACGCAGTTTTGTGATTACTTCAACGGGGGTCATACCATTGGTTGTATATCTGTCAACTATGGCCTGGTTGGTTCTAATCCATTCAAGATCATCTTCTTGGGAGCGTTTGCCAGGTGTCATGGGGCGCGAGATTGGAGTACGATCTTCTGATGCTGGTGGCAGAGTCGGGGTTTTGGTTTTCGGGATAGCGCCTGTCCAATGGGTCGGAGATGGAGGTTGACTGGCTGGTGTCATGGCTGACTGGATCACCAGATGTGCATGGTGTTGAGACGAGTGACATTCAACATCATTCACTCTAGGGTCGAGAGGCTCTGTTAAGAGCTGATCAACTACTTCGTTAGTTAGACGGCTGGCGTGGGCCATGCGGTCCATAGCATCAGCTAACTGGTCAAGACCGTCAGAACCGGGGAGATCCTGTAGCACTGTTTTCAGATTAGGCTCAACGGTTGACTGTAGGCAAACATTGATCACCTCTGATTCTGTAAGCTGGGTGCTATCAATCATCCCTTTTAGAGACTCTATACTCATTTCAGTGTTCTCCACTCCTAATACAGTCGCCACGGCGACACCATCAATCCCTATCTGTTCCGGGATGATCTCGATATCATGGGTGCCAGAGGTGCCTGTAGCTGTATCCATTTCGTAGTCTTCACCTATTAGATCAATAGGGTTAAGTGAGGTGAACTGAGCAGTGGTTGCTGTCTTGCTGGTACTTATCAGATTACCTTTAGCTGGCAATGCTGCCAGTCTTTGTGCTAGCCGAGTTGGCAACTTATTACCGGCTTGTTGGATATTTAATAACGGATTGCGTGGGAACCCTTTTCTTAACTGCTCAAATGGAACTTCTTTCAACACAGCAACACTAGAGGAAGTATCCGGGGCAGATGATGTTAGATTGGTTACTCTGTTTGGGTTTATGAAAAAACCAGTTGAGTTAGTAATCGGAGTGTTGGGATTCATTCACTTGTGTGTAAGGCGCGATCAGATGCAACAATTCTTGCAATAGATAATTATGGAGATACTTATGATGTAAGCCACTATTACATTAGTTTCTGATCATTCAGACTCGGTGGGGTTATAGGAAAAGTGACAGAAGAACACACAGATCGAGCCAAATCTGTTTAGTACAACTTGGTGGGATAATATGGAAACGGAATGCGATAAGGCCCCGTTGGTCGTTAGCCGTACTATTGTTGGAATACGCCTCGAAATAATAACAGCCAATTCAAACAATCAGAAGCCGTATAACAGTTTTGTGGTGTACTACAAGGCATTTTCCCTTGTTATTTCGGTGTTCGGAAGGTGTCTCTCTGATCATCAGTGATCTCTCTCATGAGAATAAGGAAAACAGAAAACCCGGAACACAACAAACCGAAACAGCGACCATCAATGCTGTTGGTCGAATTTGCAACCAACAGACGTGAGCTCATTGATTTGTTCTGTCAGGTAAATATTACCATGTATATGTCCTGCCGAAGCCAGGACTTCAGATATTGCACTCTCATCCAATCATCCTTTGTTTCGACGACTCTAACCACTAGCTGGAGATGTTCTTCAAATCTACAAGGCACGATGTGGAGATTGCACGCCACTAAAAACTCCGACTATCCAAACCTCCAACATTGAGGTGTAAGCTGAGCCCTTGAATCGTGCCTTTCCTCGCGCCCCAGCGATACGGCTCGCTGAACTGATGGCTAACGGCTAGCTCACGAGGCACCATCGGACTTTATACCAATGGCTCGGATACTGATGAAATCCCGGTGGTCAACAGCGAACATTCATTTTCCTCACGCTTCAGCGATCTCTATCGCTAAACTGCTGGCTAACTGAGTAGCTCGTGAGGCACCATCGGGCTTTATACCAATGGCTCGGATGCTGTTCGACTCTGGGTAGTCAACAGCGGATGTTGAAGATCATCGAGTGCGGTTGCACTAGGTTGATTGGCGTACCGTCGAAACAAAGGATGATTGGATGAGAGTGCAATATCTGAAGTCCTGGCTTCGGCAGGACATATACATGGTAATATTTACCTGACAGAACAAATCAATGAGCTCACGTCTGTTGGTTGCAAATTCGACCAACAGCATTGATGGTCGCTGTTTCGGTTTGTTGTGTTCCGGGTTTTCTGTTTTCCTTATTCTCATGAGAGAGATCACTGATGATCAGAGAGACACCTTCCGAACACCGAAATAACAAGGGAAAATGCCTTGTAGTACACCACAAAACTGTTATACGGCTTCTGATTGTTTGAATTGGCTGTTATTATTTCGAGGCGTATTCCAACAATAGTACGGCTAACGACCAACGGGGCCTTATCGCATTCCGTTTCCATATTATCCCACCAAGTTGTACTAAACAGATTTGGCTCGATATGTGTGTTCTTCTGTCACTTTTCCTTTTCTCTATCTTAAGTTTTCAATGTCAATGTCATCGATTCACTAGTTCGGAATTTTTCACAAGTGATAAGATTACAATTCAATAATTCACTATTTGCTGTTCTTCTGGATCTTCTGGTGAACTTAGTATTCTTAACATGGTCGAGCAACATTATTTCATCCAATTTCCGATACTTCCTTGCGATATGGTGGTCAGAATATCGGATTTCATTTTGTGGTACACTAACAGAACAACACAATCGCAAAACAAAATGGACCAACAAAAAATGAACGACGTAATTCAACTTCATCACGGCACTATAAATCCGGCTCGAAGGACCAAAAATGTTGACGCACATTCAAGCGATTGTAGGTTTGGTGCCGTGAAATGGCCTAGGTATGGACGATCACTGTAACCACAAATCCAAAGAAGCACAGGCGAGAAACACAGCAATTTATTAACAAGGTACATAAAACACTTATCTTCTGGTCAGGTATGTTTACTATTATTACAACTGTTAATTACTAGCTTTTAACTACTAATGGGTGCCCTGTGAGGCCACTGTTTAGCTTTTATAGCTCCAGAACAATCCTAAAATAGCGGGAAAGCCGAAAGCAGCCCGAAAGTTTCTACAATGGCCAAGAAACTGTTGTTATATAATCTAATTGGATTATCCTAACGAGAAAGTATCTGCTCGACTTTAAAATTTACAGAAGTTGCTTAATTTGATAACTTTTGCATAAACACATCCATTCAAAATAAATCTTTTGGCAATCTATCAATTGCAATCGATAGCTAGGATGCCAGTACTTGTTTTAAAAATATAAACTATAATTCTTTGAAACAGCATGCATAAATATTCAAGTTTTCTTCGAAAAAAAAACTATCAAAGTTACCCCGTTTTACGGTACCCATTGAAGAGTACTTTCATGTTAGCGTGAATGATACACGGAGACGGAATTCAACTCAATTTTGGGTTGTTTCAACGCAATTCCGTAGTTGAGCCCAATAACTCAATTTTGGCTAAATTTTCAAGGTCCCCACTAGGTAGTTTGGCTTTAATTCCATTAGAAAAATATACTCAATTTTGGGTTGATTTAACGCAAAATTGAGTTCTTTCGACCCAAACATAAGAAAAGTTGCATTTACCCAAATTTGGCTTATTGGGCCAAAGTACCCCCATTGGGTAGATGCAGCTCTCTCTATTTTTGACAACATTCGTGTGGGAGAAAGAGAAAACCGAGAGATTTTGGGTTGAAACTATAATCGATATACTTAGTTTTGAGTTTACTTGACCTTGAAAATTTAGCCAACATTGAGTTATTGGGCTCAACTACGGAATTGCGTTGAAACAACCCAAAATTGAGTTGAATTCCGTCTCCGTGTAGATGTGTTGTAAAAATACGTGTACATGCTGTTGTAAAAATACGCATATGTAAGGTTCCAAATTGCACGTTAGTTCAGCTTGGGATTAGGGCAAACAGGTATAATACGTCCCCCCTAAGAAAAAACTGCTCTACGGCAGTGGCAAATCCATTACCGTAAAACGGGGTAACTTTGATAATGCGGGTAACTTTGATAATGCGAGACTCTCAACATACTAAACGAAATAATAATCTGTTAAGCAAAACGAATGCAAAAGTAAAGAGTATTAGTATGACACTTCATGTTAAAGCTATTTCTGTTGGAATCAAGTACATTTGAGGATTTATATGCAAATATGGAAAATTTATAAGATTTTAGCAATTTTGAAATGCTCTCAAACAATCTGTTCTACGATCACTATTTGATGAAGTTATAATGAATTCGTCACTTATACTTGATAGCCTAGTTATAGTAGAACTCGAATTCGGTCTCAAATCTCTTAGCGAATACTATTTTTACAAACTGGGACCATTTTTGTAATCTAAGTCAGAAATTTCCATATAGCGTTAAACGCCTAAAGATATGCAACGCCCTACAAATGTTCTGTAATTCATTCAATTTTGTTCGAGTGATGCTCCATTATCAAAGTTACCCCAAAACAGAAAACCGACTTTCGATTATATGAAAAATTATATATCCATTAAGAATAAATCTTTTGGAAATCTATCAACTGGAATCGATAGTTAGGATACCAGTACTTGTTTTAAAAATATGAATTGAAATTCTTTGAAACAGCATGCATAAATATTCAAGTTTTCTTCGAAAAAACTATCAAAGTTACCCCGTTTTACGGTACTTATCCAGTTTTGGGTGTCAAAGTGTTATTTATTTAGTTAATCATGCTCTGCATGCAATTTTCTCTTGCCAGGTAGCTTCTAAAGCGAGTACAAGACGTTTTCTGCAAACGGTTCAAATCAAACAAACCGGGCAATATGCCCCTCTTGTAGAAAAAGTTCCGCAGCGTTGCAGAAATGCTTCCAAGGAGAATTCCACTACTTGCTAAGCTTAAAAGGGTCCATTAGCAGTCGTCTTCCGGTAAAAGTTTTTGTTATAAGTACAATAGTAAAGGATGGGCCTCATTTACAACGAGGCTTGCCCATCGGACCAAAAATTTCACGCCAAAAAGCTGATTTTCGATATTTTTGGTATTTCTATTGGTTGCATATACTTTCCAAAGATCTTTTATGCGCAACAACGTTTTTTAAAAGACAATTTACACCGCCTTCAGCCAAAGTCTGCACAGACTGAACAATCACGAACATTAGGCAACGGACAACACAGAACACCCAGTAGTCCAGTGATGAATTTTTCGTTTGACGAAAAGTTTCCACCGACTGGAGCGGGAATCGAACTCACGCTTCGTGACACAATACGCCTAAACGGATGACGCCGCTAACCGCACGGCCACGAAGCTCACATATTTATGTGTTAAAGAAGCCTCACGAGTTGATTAAAGTTTAGGTTCTTCGATAAGCTTTTCAAGGGCATATTTAACATATATTTAGCAAACAGTAATACAAACTTTGACAATGCACAAATAGGCTCTCGACGATATTTTCAGAAGTTTGGTTATTTATCGATCTAAAACATGAACTTGAAAAACGCACAAAATTTAAACAAAAACGCTTTTGTAACTACGTTTTTTGCGATTTTCTTGAGAAAAAAAAACAAGAGCCTTGGGGCTGAAAGAGTGACGTTCCCCACACAAGTAGTAAATAGAACATTATAAATGTAACTTTATATTCTGTAATTTCTCGCGTTTAGTATCATAAGGGCGTATCTGCAGTGATCGATTTCTCTTTGTCGATTTTCTCTTCTGCAAATTACTCGGCCGGGTCAATGTTTTCGACTGCTATTTATGTTTTAGTAGAAAATAGTAATTGTCCTCCGTCATGCAGCATCGTAAAATGTTCCGAAAATCGTTTAAGTTTCGTATACTAAGCCAAAGAGAAAATTGACGAAGAGAAATCGATCACTGCAGATACGCCTGTATGATACTCAACGCGAGATTTGTCTACTCGCGAAATTGGCCTAAACACTTCAGTCGTCGCGCTGTTGTATTTTGTACAACACTGGTGAAAAAAACCTCGCTTTTCGGTCACAACAGCAGTGTAGTGGTTCAGACGGTGGTCAACCATGCGACGACTAGAAGGTTTATTTTTTCATTTATTATTTTATTGTAACAAGTTTCATCGCACATCAAAATTAGAGATGTTATCAACACATCAAATTAAAGATGTAATCTAAGGTAAATTTTCACATATTTTTATCGTTATCAAAATATGGATCTGTTCATTTTATCTGCACTATGCGTTCATCTGTTTGGGGAAAAAATGAACATCATACATAGTACATGAGCAAAACAAACATTTTGGAAATTCTTATCACATTCCTGAAAATACATCTATAAATGATTATCACCCCATGATACCCCCCCAACACGATGTTCACCTCATTGAAAAACCTCAACACACCGAGCCTAAAATTACATCTGTTCTAATTTTTAACCGTGGTTTTCTAAATTCTTGGTTTTCGTCGATGTTTTCACTTCAGTTTATTTCCGTATCAACACCAACATCAACACTCTAATTTATGCTCTAAATCGTCCATGCGTGATAAAAATTAAATTTTTTTTTATGCGTAACAAGCTCGGTGTTCATTTTTTAACCCCTTCCCCTATGACACATGGTAACCAAACATGATGCTGTTACACATATGTTACTTAGTAATCTATTAGTAACCTAGTTTTTTGTTTGTTACTTTGCAACCACAAACTAAACTTTAATGTAATTTATTAATTTTGATAGCTCTAGATTAAATTACAATGCACAATGCAACACCTATGTAATGTAAACAAAGCGTAAGTTACAATGTAATAGCTTAGCAAGCAAAATTGAAAATCGTCAATAAGATATGCTACAAGTTATCTGCAATGCAACGGCAATGTAATTTGTTTTATTTTCCAGTGCTACTTGGGTATCCAACACCGATCGTGATCCGAAGCTCGTCGACTTATTTATTACCGATACTACGCTCTAATGGGTCTAGTCCCCAACGGAGGATCTATCCTACTCCAATCGCGACCCGAAGCTCTTTGGTCTTCCCGCCATCTCCTTTGCAGTAAAGACATAATCTGCATTATCCCCCTGTCCACCGCATTCCAAGTGCTTTCATGCTGGCACATGTTTTGCACGATGTAGTCCGGATTTAGGGCGTTTGCGGTATCTAAAATAATCTCGTTTCGTATATCCCTGAATCGAGAGCAGTCAAATATAACATGCTCCGAGGTCTCCTCGATATTTGGACATGCCGGACAATGTGGAGACTCTGCATGTCCGAATTTGTGCAGATATTTCCGGACGCATCCATGACCTGACAAAAACTGGATCAGGAAGAAGTTCACTTCTCCATGTTTTCTGGTCGTCCACATCGACACGTTAGGAATTAAGCCTGTGGGTCCACCTTCCTTTCTCCGAGTTATTCCACTCCTGCTGCCACCTGAACATTGTATCCATTCTGATGGTATTCCTCACATACATTGTGTCCTTTTGCTGGTAGCATGCTATGTGCTCAGTCAGAGTGATGCAGGATGGGATCATTCCGGCGATAATGCACTCTACCTCCAACGATATAGTGCGGTATAGGCACTCGCCTACATGCCATGAGCCGGAACGTACCTTCCAGCTTCGCTCGGTTACGTTTGGTTCCCAACGCTGAATCCTAAACCGGGACTCCGTACCTCAGTATGGACAATGATATGGTCGCCAGAATACGCCTCGTACTGCTTCTTGGTCCTCCAATGTTGAGCATGATCCTAGCTGCAGTGTTAGCTGCTTTCGCTGCCTCTTACGTGGCTGTTGAAGTTTGGCCTGTCATCGACCATTACTTCAAGGTGCTTCAGATGAGATTGCGTGTCCTCCGATATTGATTTAGAGCTGCTGAACCGCCTTGCAGTTGCTGTCCAGCACCACCTCCGTTTTCTGCAGCTTGACTGCAGCTTGACTCTAACCATCCTCGATTCAATGATCTCTAGCGAATCCGCCGTCAGCATCTCCACCTTCTCCGCAAGCAAGACGTCATCTGCGACTCCTTTCGCCAGTGTTAAGGTTAGCACTCCATTGTACATCATATTCCACAGTGTTACCCGATTCGGAAAGTAACTTTCCAGAACTTTACACAGATACTCGGGAACCCGCATTCTGTGTAGGGCTTCGGTGATAGCCCCCCCCAACTGACACTGCTGAGCGCGTTCTTGACGTCTTTTGTTACCACAACGCAATATCGATTGCCTCTCTTCATCTGCTTGAACGCTTCCTCCGCGCACGCGATGACTGCCCGAATAGCATCCACCTTCGAAGTCTTTTTACGGAATCCTACCTTTTCGACTATCTCTTCTCGCCTTCCGTGTAGTTCGTCAGCCTGTCGAGGATGACCGTCTCCAGAAGTTTACCAAGAGTATCCAGCAAGCATATTGGTCTATATGAAGCAAGATCTCCTGGCGGTTTTCCAGGTTTTGGCAGCAACACCAGCTGCTACACCTTCCATCTGTCTGGGAAGCAGCCTTCCGCTAAACACTTCTGTAACGCTGTCCTGAATATTTCTGGGAACGCCAAGATTGCTGCTCTTAGCGCTACGTTGGGGATACCACCTGGCCCGGGAGCTTTGTTCAACTTCAATCCTTTCGCAATCGTTTTCAGCTAGGCGTTAGAAACTGGGATATCGGCATTTTGTTCATCTACGTCAGCGTATGATGTGGGTGGCCACGCAGTGGGAGCATTCGTAGGAAAGAGACCTGTGGCGATTATAGTAGGAATAATGCACAATATTACATTGATTTATTCCGTGTATATTTGAAATTCTGTTAATGTGCTGATAAAACCACCCCAATGCGAATTCGCAACGAAAACCAGAAATGAGAGAAAACAAAACGAAGGCTCAGGTCTACTAAGCAACGCATCGTACGAAATACGATTCGAAGCCGACGCTAGAATCGTGTGTGTTGTAAACGTGGTAGAACGTAGAAAGAGGATTATGCGTCGCGTCGATGATGGAGATGTGGTACCGTCGTGCGGGGTGACATTGGTCCATAAGGGTGACTTTGGGCCAATATGTTTACAGTGAGCTAATGCCAATATAATGAAAACAATGTGTCAAGCTTCAAGAATACGTTACAAATACAGTGAAACCTCCATGAGTCGATATTGAAGGGACCATCGACTCATGGAAATATCGAGTCATGGAACAGCAATCCTTTGGAAGGCTGCTTCTAGGGACCATCATAGTAACCATGAAAATTTGTTTTTAGTATGGTTCCATGAGTCGATATCGAGTCATGGAACATCGACTCATGGAGGTATCACTGTAGTCAATGCATGCCCATAGATTAGTTTTTTGGCGTACCTAATAGTCATGAGAAGCATCGAAAGAGGCGGTTAAAGTCACCCCCTAGGCCTAGGTCAATGTCACCCCGCACGACGGTAGTAAAAAAGCTCCGATTGCGCTGAAGCGGCTCGTGAGCAAGCATCAAAGTTTACTAGATCATTCTGCTAACTATTGTTGATGCGATTGGATGTCAATTGTATAATATCGTCCATCGTTTACTACAAGACCGTCCACTACCAACTTCAGTTTGTGGGGCACATTTCAGCTGGTGTTACTCGGTCCTTTATCTTCGCCATCACTACTCGATAGGCGTTGCCCCAGGGATTTGTGTCTGTGGCTCTCGTCAACTTTTCTGTCAGCTCTCCTGCATCCATATTTGGAGCGTCGCTTAGGGGTCGTCCATAAATGACGTAGCTTTTTAGGGGGGAGGGGGGTATTTACGAATTTGTGACGAAGTGTGATGAGGGGGAGGGAGGGGTCCTAGCTAGTGGACGTAGCATTTTGAATCAAGTCCGTAAAAAGAAAAGCGCTGAAAAAAAATGAATACAATTATTTTTTATCAAACTTCTTTTTTTACTTACAAACTTGGGTTATAAAATTATGAATAATAATAAATTTATAAATAAACAAAATAAAAGTTAATTAAATTGATTAAAAATCAATGCTTTAACTACTTGGAGTACATTTTTTGCCATATGTTAACATGACATAAAGTCAGCCGTTTTAGTATTATCCATATTTTCTGTTGGGGCTTTATTTCTTCAAGAAAATAAAACATGCTATTCTTGGCAAATATTACAAAGATATTTATTCCGTGAATTATGCCTTCATTGTTGCAGGAGATCTCCACCAAATCAACTCATCATTTGTTTTGATATATCAATGCTTTTGCTGGAATAGCCTGAATATTGATGAGGATAATAGATTCGAATGTTATCAAAATTGCCCTATCATTAAATTTTCTTAATAACTCGGTAATTTGAAGATTTTTTATTATTTAACTGTTTAATTATAGGTTGTGTAAGATTATTTCAGTATGGAAACGGTAATGAAATTCAACTGAAATATAAATAGGGATTATTGTTTTTGTATAATAATCGCTAACATTTTCTAAACATTCCAAATATTTCAAGTGTAATCTTTTATGTATCTGGCCACTGTTTGCTAAAATGATTTGAAAATGGATAATATTAACGATGATTCTGTTCAAATTAATATATTTTCTTGATCATCTTTATTAAAATCTATTTCCTAACAACGAATAATTAAAAAAAAACAATCCTCTAATATAACGAAATTTTTGTTCAATATATTATAAAATATATTGGACCCTAACTAGACAGTAACGAGCTTCATCAATCCAATAAAAAAAAAATTTTTTTGGTAAACTTGTTTTTCATAGTAAGTACAGCAAAAGTAATATAATTTAGCCTATATGAAACTGGAAACCAAAACCAAGGAATATGTTTATTTAAAACTCTTCCAAATTACTTTTGAGCGGTACTGTATATCAAACTGTTGGATTAGATTATCCTTACATTTCAGTCAGTAATTAATATCAAACTTTGTATTGAACTTCTCAATTCCAATTTTTTGTTTCAACCCAGTCACTAAGGAAAACAAATAAAAAATATATAGGGGGGGGGGGGGTGCTTGATATGCTACGTTTTTTCCAGCGGGGAGTACCAGCATTTGTGACGAAATGCTACGAGGGGGGAGGGGGTGTAAAAAATCAGTGAAAAAATGCTACGTCATTTATGGACGGACCCTTACTGCTCGGAGTGCTTCGACGAAAAGAATCCTTGTCGAAATGCTTCGTCTTCCTCCTACGTTCTCCATTCCTCTTCTGCCATAGTTCATAACTTCTCTTGCCAACGCAGTAGTGGATCGCTTGATGGTAACTGTGTTTGTATTCTTCACTAACTCCCCAGTTCATATTGGTGATCAGCGAAGTCTCCTCCGATGATTACCGGCGATGGACCGATCATCTTGTCGGTAGCACATCCAACATCTGGGTGTACTGCTCCACTGTCCACCTCGGAACCCTACTCAGAACTGTTCTCCTCCACGAAATCCTCGTATATGCTTTTGACTTCTTCATGGAAATCAGCCCATTACTAGGATTGCCGTCATCTCTGCTCTGTCTGCTACCCAATTGCCGATATCGGGAAGAACCCGGTACGGTTCTGCAATGATCGCAACGTCGAACTTTGTTTCCGTTGTCGACTGCCACAACAGTTGTTGTGCGGCGTCGCAACGATTGAGGTTCACCTGCGTTATCTTCATCATCATTACTGCCCTGCCTTCACCTTCTGATATTTGAGGCATTTGACCTTACCAGCTTCGACGAGTTTTTTGGCTGCTGCGACTGGAAGCGGATCTTCTTCCAGGTTACATTGAGAAAACAGTACACCACTCCTGTCGTCTTCTGTTGTAATCTCGTCCAGTTCTCTACAAACGATCACTACCTCTTGGGATGAGGCTTTCACACTCGCCTCGTTGCCCAGCGACTTCGCGACGAGCTCCCGGCAGGTCGAACTCCTGATCGACGGATATTTTTTGAGTTCAAAGAACATAGCAATTTATCAGCCCTGATCAGCATGCATTCTTTTCCGGACGATCAACCGCCTCTAATCTATTATGTCTCACCACATACGTGGCTGAAAGCATGCGCCTAAGATCACAAACAGATGTTCTATATTTGGACCTAACTGCAGCATTCGACAAAATCAATCATGAAATCGCGGTAGCGAAGCTCGAAAGGATTGGTGTTCACGGTGCACTTTTAAGCTGGTTTAAGTCTTATCTTAATGGGCGTCTTTCACAAGTCGTCATTGGTGAGTCTAAATCAGCATATTTTCCGATTCCATCCGGTATTCCACAAGGCAGTCATCTTGGACCGTTGATATTCCTGTTGAATTTCAATGACGTCAACACCGTTCTTGATGGACCAAAACTCTCTTTCGCTGATGACTTCAAGCTGTATTTTAAAATCAATTCTGACGCCGATGCCTGGTTTTTGCAACAGCAGTTAGACGCTTTCGCTCACTGGTGTCACAGTAATCGTATGACCGTAAACCCAGAGAAATGCTCGATTATCACCTTTTCCCGTTTGAAAAACCCGAAATTGTACAACTACACCTTCTCTGGCGTCATTCTGGAAAGAGTTGTTCGAATCAAGGATCTTGGAGTGATACTTGACTGTCAGCTGACTTATAGACATCACTTGTCGTACATGTTGCACAAAGGTTCAGCATCCCTTGGATTTATTTTTCGAGTGACCAAGACGTTCACTGACATTCACTGTTTGAAGGCGCTCTACTGTGCGTTGGTTTGTTCAATTTTGGAGTATTTCTCAACTATATGGAGTCCATACTATCAAAATGGAGCTGAAAGGATAGAGTTAGTCCAGAGATGTTTCGTTCGATTCCCTCTTCGCCGGTTGCCGTGGCGCGACCCATTTCACCTCCCAAGCTATGAAAGCCGATGTCGTCTAATTGGCTTAGACACTCTAAGAACACGCAGAGATGTTTCCAAGGCCCTTCTGGTTGCTGACGTTTTGCAGGGCCGAGTCGATTGCTCGGAAATCCTACAGCAGGTTAATTTATACGTACGACCAAGAGCTTTGCGTATCACCTCAATGCTTCGGCCGCAAACCCAACGCACCAATTACGGAGTTAACTGCGCCATAACCGGTCTACAAAGGACGTTCAACAGAGTAGATGCAGAATTCGATTTTAACGTGTCACGTGACGTGCTTCGTGGTAGATTTTTTACTGTTTTCAGATAGTTTTTAAGTGTTGTGACTTTTAAATATTTTTTGTTTGTAGTCTGTGTATTATGACCAATTATTAACAACCATCATTGGGGCTCAATAGCCTGTTGATGAAGAAGAAATAAATAAATAAATCTCCTTTCTGGGTGCGCCTAGTACTTACCACGTTTTCATCCAGCTCCTTCAGCTCTGGTTCCTCCCTTACTCTCCTGAGAATCGCCGCGTAGGTTATCTTGTCTCTTGCCACAACGACAAGAGCATCGCACTTGAACCTCTCACCGTCGCTTTTCTTTCTTCTTCAGTTACTTTCTTTTTCTATTCCTCTACTTACATGATGCATTCTTCTCCTTTTGGCATTTCACGGTGCGACGTTCACTGCCGTTATTTTGCTCGCTGACGCACTCAGTGTCGTTCCTCTGCTTTTTGGGATCTTCCTGTTCTGTTTTCGTCCTTTTCTCCAATTGCTCCTAGGCGTCTCCTGTGAACCGGTTGTTGCATTCACCAAGATCAATGCCTTTTCAGCTTTTTCTGCTCTTATCCGTAATCCATTCTGTCCGCGTTCTGCGGCTGTAACGGTGGACTTGATGCTCGTGACCAGCTGCTTGATCCTGAGGTGGATATTGGTTTTAGTCTTGACGCTTTCATAGAGTTCGTTGACCTTCCTCTCTACTTCCGACAACTCCGACTTCTCACGTGCCGGTCGTCTTGAACAGTGCTACTCCCCGACTTTGGTGTAAACACTTGACTCAGGAAGCCTGCATCCCGCTGATTTCCCGGTGGCTCACTCGGTGAGCTGCTTATGCTACTGCTGGCTGCTACCATCTGAGGCGATCTCTGCATCTATCCGCTCCTTGCGAACACTATCGCGTCTTCGTTTCCTTTACTATATTATCCATCCAAATCAATTATTTGCGCCATTCAATTGGGGGGCCCTTCGGGCCGCTCGCCTCTCGTGATCCCATGGTTGCCTATGCAAGCAGGGAGGCCATGCTAGGGTTGACACAATACTTCATGGGGGTAGTGTTCAGAGTCGGACCGGCGTAAGTCAGGAATGTTACATCTGAGCCTATTACTCACCGACCGAAGGTGGTGATGAGTTTCGAGCGTACACGACAAGGCGGAGGCAGTCTTCTCATAGTCCTATTCGCCATTCCAGGTTGGTGTCACCCTTCCTTACTCAGGTAAGAGTAGAATAGAGAAACCAGCCCATGACTGTTAGTCGACCTATCCAATCCGTGTCCTGTCCGTTGTTCTGCGCTGTGACCAGTATATCATTATCGGGATTTTACTGGCATCCAACCTGACGTACCGGTTGGCACTCCAGAGGGCTAAGGCACTTTGAAAGCGGTACCTGGTCTCTCATAACAGTGGGGTGATTGAATTTGGTTGATTTTCTCCATATAAACTTTACGCAAGTTTAATCCCTCTCATTGTTGACGGATTCCGCTTGAACATTCACAGTAGCTTTTGAAAATATTCAGCTTATTTTTTTGTGGTTTTTCATCATTATGGACCACTCTAATATACACCCTTTTCATATGGATTTGTTGGTCGCTAATAACATAAAACTCGACATGCTCGGATCGGAGATCCATTCAGTTAAATTTCAATCAAAATAAAAAAAATCAAATCATTTGAAGTACATGCACTTTGCACCTTAATACCGTTTTACGCTGTAAGAAATTTCTTACCATTTAAGAGCTTGTGCCTATGCTTCTAATTCATTCATTACAAAAAAGCGATTTACAGACTTTAAGTACGTACCGATCAAAAGGCAGTGACAAAGGGCAAAAATCCACTTCACCACTCGCACAAAATAGAACTTTGATTCGATTTAAATGTGACAATCAAACGACGACGACCGTGGTTGATTGAGTCTGAATGGGTGTCGCCCAGCTTCTTCGTTCATCGGAAGGAACGGAGATGGATCGACCCATTCAACTCGGCGGAAACTGTTTGCTGCCTGAGAAAGTAACGAAATAAAGAGCCTGTAAATGGTAAATCCACTTGAACTTTTGCACTTTTGCTTTGTGGAGACTTTTCGTACTCCACGTCCACCTACTGCAGACCTTGCTTGCCGCTGCTGCTCCGGGAAATTACTGAGGTGCAACAGTAGCGGTCAATCACGTACTTACTTGAAGTTTTTTTTTTGTTCCTTTGATAGTGTATATTTTTAAAACATTTAAGATGAAATATACCTAGGAGTAAGTGCGTTAGACAAGGATGATTATTATTTCCTGTGAGAATTTATCGTAGCAATAGAGGTTTGTAGATATTTTTGTCTTAAATTATAAACAATTTTATTCGCCATTTGTACTAACGCTTTAACATTATATTTGTTCCATTTGGCTTAAATGTCCTCATTGTCTTTTTCAAAATTATTATTTATTCATCCTGTAAAATCCCGCAGTTGGAATTGTTTGTCTCATACTGTACCATTCCTTCTCAGTTTTCATCAGCTGATGAACTGAAATGAAACAAAAGTGAATTTAAATTGAAATCCGCACCCGTTCATTGAGTCATCATGCCATTTTTCATTCGCCCTATCAAGCCAGAATGATTGAGCTGAAGAAAAAAATACCGTCAACGTCTCTAGACATACCAGCACCAAAGCTGCAACAGAGTGAAATGGAATCAAGTGCGCTGCGCTGTATCGAGAACCCAACTCTGATACCGCTAGTGGAGTATTTTGAATCATCTCACCCTACAGGCTAGTTGCCATCCAGAGTCTTGTGCCAAGTGGAAATTCGAAAACAAATGAGTTTTAATGGAAGTACTTTTCCCGTTCATTTCGCTCATTTTTCCATTTCAAGCACCGTGGGATAAAGTGATTCGTAACGAGGCGTTAAGCTATATGAAGCTATGAGCTTCTAGTATCATAGACATGTATGTCGTGGATGAAAATTGCCAACAGACGAAGACGTTAATGATGAGTGCCATTGGCAACCGGAAAGCTTTCCGCGAATTGAGTTAGAGTTGTGATGTAACCATAATGTGTTGAATTTTTTTTATATATGCTTCAAAATGCAAAAGAAATTTGATATATAAAATTTCAGTCCGAGAGATCATTCTTATTTCTGGTGAGATATCATCTAGGACTGGAGCCAATCTGCTGTTGCACAGTCTGCTTTTTCTCTGATGAAAAATGGCGTTTCTCCGGAATGGGCACTTTTTATGATAGTGAAATGTTTAGTGTTGAAAATTTCATTCAGTTCGATCCCAACTCAGGTGATAGATCCAAACTCAAAAAAGGTCAAAATTTTTCGTTTATCACCTGGATTTAGCATGTGCTGTCATCATTCAGAGTAGTATATAACATCAAAATTTTTCGTCATACGAACCAATTTTTTATTTAATTTGGATCTTCATTTTCTTGGCATTACGACTCTTGTGACTGAGCCTATTTCTCAGCTTAGTGGTCTATGACCACTTACACAGTTTTAGCTGAGAGATTTCATAAACCAAGTTGAAATTTTCGTATTCGTATATCCTATGACAGGTACGTCCATTTTATTTTTCATTCCGGACCACGGTCGTAACCTCAACCTAAAATTGATTTCAATCTGCCTTCACGAATTAAAAGTCGATCACTTGTCCCGACTTGGGTCGTAACGCGCTGTGTCAACACAGAATGGAATTAATTATCCTCATATAAAATAAAATTGTCCCGACGTTTTTACAACCGATTTTCTTTTGATCTGGGATCCGCTCAGGAAAATCCGCCGCACCGCCCACTTTCGGTGTTACCGTCACCATATAAACGGTTGTCTCATCCGAGCCGGGTTCCGGATTCAGGAAGCGAAACCGCGCTGGCACTGCCTGAAGGATCATCCCGTTCGTTATCCGTTCGCCAGCACGCAGTCCTGACTTGATGAAATTTATCTTTTCCACTTTTCCCGTTCCAAATGGCGTGATTTTTTTTCCCAATGGTTGACGGGAATGCTTGGAGAAAGGGGGAACTATGGGACAGAAATTTCAAGCACTTTCATAATGAACAGATATCAACCTAAGGCTATGTTCAGAAGTGTGAGACAAAATTTAGATTCCCGCTCCAGTCCACTTTTTGGATTGCATTTAGGTCCCATAACAACTGTGCAAAATTTCAGCTTGATTGGTGAAACAATATTTACGCGCCAGCCGTTCAAAGTTTGTATGGGATTTCCTATGGGAAAACTTACTTTTGCAAAGAAAAATCATCAGAGGTCGCTCATCGCCCTCTATAAAAATGCTGAACACAAACCTCGATAGGTATTTCCATGATGAAGAATATTGTCGAAGACCGTGAAACAATCCGACACTTGTGAAAGAAGTTTCTCGATGAAAACCTATTAGCAAGGCGACGCTGATTAACACGTAAAGGAATAACAATAATAACAAAATTGGGCAAAATTTACAAATAGAATATGCATAATAACTTTTTTCACAAGCATCGGATTGCTTCGACAATGTTGTATATCATAGAAATACCTACCGAGATCTGCGTTCAGAATTTTTATAGAGCACTATGGGCGACCTCTGCCTCTGGCGATTTTTCTTCGCAAGTGTTTTTTGCCATAGTAAATCCCATACAAAATTTGAACGGCTGGCGCATAAATATAGTTTCACCAATCAAGCTGAAATTTTGCACAGTAGTTATGGGACCTAAATGCAATCAAAAAAATGGACTGGAGCTAGAATCTAAGTTTTTCATATAACCGTGTCCCAGGCTAATGTTCAGACTACGGAGTTGTATTATGATACAAGCAGATTTCGTGATATTTGGCCAATATCATGTTTCCGGTACGTGATATTTCCATACATTTTGACAGTTCCATTATCACCTTTTGAAGGTGATATTTCTAATATCATGATATAAACTGCTCGAATGCGCTGCCCGACTGCAAATCTTGCAGCAACCCTGCGGGTTTTTGACACAAAAGCCATTCTGAATCTTTGTTTCCATTCCGGAATAGGCCTTTTCATGTGACACTTCCATCTATGCATTTGTTTACATCGGTGGAGGACCGGTGCTAACACGGGACTGTCATCTCCATAAAAGAACTGTCAAAGAGCTTCCCGATCAGCTGATTTAAAACGTCATGTGAATAGGCCTATAGATAGACGAGAAAACTGAAAATACGATCGCTGGAAGTCTGATGGAGCTGACGAATATAAAATTGCCTTGTCCAAGTGAGCTGAAGATGAAAGGGTAAACAATATTCAATATTTTGATTATTTTATTCTGAGATTATTGTGGTGGAAAATTACAAAGAAAGGAAGTTTTGCAGAGGGGCACTCGGGGCAATTTTGCTGAGGTCCTGCTGCTATCTTGGAACCAGTGATCGTCATTTCGGATGTTCCCATAGAGATTTCTGAGTGAAGATCCAGAAAATCATCGAGGATCACTTCTGATAATTTCACACTTACAGGCCAGAATATGCGTCGTACTGATGTGCTTCTTATTGCATAGTTTCAGACAATTTGGCCGAGAACAACCCCCTATGCCAAAGTGAATCATGGAAGTGTCCAAGTAACTCTGCACCCTACAGGGATTTTTTAAAGATTCTCTTCAAATTTTCCCATAAATCTGTACTGAAATTCCTTTGGAGGATCGAATTGGAACAATTCAGAAAATTCCTTCAATAAATCCTACGAGGATAACTCAAAAAATTTCTCCCAGCTAATTATTCAAATAATTAATCTGGAATTACTTCTAGGATGCCATAAAGGATTCCTCTGGAAATCATCCAGAAAATTTACAAAAAATCCTTGGAAAATTCGTGCAGAAAATCCTCAAGAAATTGCTCCTGGAGTTTTTTGAGGATTTTTACCAGGAATTCCTTTGGTCCTTCTACTGATAATTTCAGGAATCCTCCAAGACTTTCAGGAATTCCTCCAGAACTTTTACGGGATACCCTTTTGATAATTCCTACAGATTTTCCTATGGGATCTCCTTCAGGAACTGTACCGGGTATTTTTTGGTAATTCTTCGGCAATTTCCCCAGAAAATGCTTCGAAAATGTCTTCAGGAATTTATCTAGTAATTTTCTCCACATAATCCTCCAAGAATACGCACAGGAATTCTCCACGGAAGATTCTTCAAAAGTTCCTCGGAATATTCGTCCAGTAGTTTCTCATGGCATTGCGCTAAAACTTCCTCCTGAGTGCTCCTTCATGGAAATTCTCCATTAACTCATTCAGAGAATGTTTGGGAAATTTTGTCAAGCGTTCCCACATAATTCTTCTGGAAACTCCTTCAGAAGTTATTACAGGAATTCTTCAGGACATTTTCCCATTAATGAGAATGGAACTGGAAGAATTTCATCAGAATTTCCTTCGGATCTTCATTAAAAATTCACGCAATTTTCGTTGGATTTTTTTTTTTCAATCTCCATCGGAATTAGGCCGAATTTTCATCGTAATTTCCTTTAATTTTTTTTCCCCATTTTCTTTGAAATTTCTGTTGGGAGTTCCTTCGAAATTTTCTTCTGAGTTTTCATTGGAATTCTCTTCTGGAATATCCTCTGAAATTTACTCCGGAATTTCCTCTGAAATTTTCTTCGGAATTAACTTTTAAATTGCTTTGGAAATTCGTTCGTAATTTTTATGGAATTTCCTTTGAGGGTTTGTTTCAGAATTTCCTTCGGAATTTCTTGGAATTACCTTCGAAAATTCTTTCGGAATTTCCTCCGAAATAACCATCAAAATTTCTTCGGAATGCCTTCCAATTTCGTTTGGAATTTCCCTCAAAATTTTCCCTTTGGAATTTCTTTTGGATTTTTCGAAATTTCCTTTAGAATTCCTATATTAGTTCCCTTAGAAATTTTCTTCGAAATTTCCTTTAGAATTTCCAATGCAATTTCTTTAGGATTTTTTTTCTAAATTCCCTTAAATACTTTTTTTTAATTTCCCTTGGAATTTTCTTCTGAATTTCCTTCTGAAATTTTCTTTAGAATGGAATTTCCTTCTAGAATTTTCAAACGGAATTTCCTTTGAAATTAAAAGAGGAATTTCGTTCGGAATTTAATTTGAAATTTTCTTTGGAATTTCCTTCGGATTTTTCTTTGAAATTTCCTTTGACGATTTCTTCTGGATTTTCTATCGGAATTTCTTGGAATTACCTTCAAACATTCTTTCGGATTTGCCTTTTCATTTTCTGTAGAAATTTTCTTTGAAATTCCTTTCGGAATTCCTTCCGAATTTCCTTTGGAATTCCCTTCGAAATTAGTTTTGATAGTTACTTTGGAACTCATTTCGGGTGTTTAGGGTCCTTTTAGAATTTTCTTCGAAATTTACTCTAAAATTGCTTGGAAATTTCGTACTGAAATTCGTTTGGGATTTCGTTCGAAGTTCTCTTTGGGATTTCTTCCGGAATTTGCTTTGTAGATTATCTTTAAAGAAAGACAATTTACACCGTCTTCAGTCAGAGGCTGCACAGACTGAACATAACTAACATTAGACAACAGACACACGGAACGACCAGTGGACCAATGAAGAATTTTTCATTTGACGAAAAGTTTTCTCCGTCTTGGGTGGGAAACGAACCCACACTCAGTAGCACAATACGGCTAAACGACTGACGCTGCTAACCGCACGGCTACAAAGCCCATTTGAAAATTCATTTACAGTTTTCTTTGGAAATCCCTCCGGAATTTACTTCGAAATTTTTTTTTAGAACTCATTTTGGGTGTTTAGGGTCCTTTTAGAATTTTCTTCGAAATTCACTCTAAAATTGCTTCGAAATTTCGTACTGAAATTCGTTTGGAATTTCGTTCGAAGTTCTCTTTGAAATTTCATTCGGAATTTGCTTTGTAGATTATCTTTGAAAATTCATTTACAGTTTCCTTTGGTAATCCTTCCGGAATTTACTTCGAAATTTTTTTTAGAATTTCCTTCAAAATTAATTTCAGAATTTTCTTGGGAATTCCTTCCAAATTTCCGGAGAAATTTGCCCATCAGAATTTTCTCGGAATTCCTTTTGAAATTTCTACGCAATTACCATTTATATTTCCTTTGAAAGGACATAAGAAATTTTATTCGGAATTTCCTTTACAATTTTTATTGAAATTTCCTTTGGAATTTCCTTGGAAAATCTTTTCGGAATTTCCTTATTTTTTCGGATTTCCCTTGAAATTTCGTCCTTAATTTCCTTTGGAATTTTCTTCTGGAATTTCCTTAAAATTTCCTTTTAAATAAACATAGGTATTTCCTTTGAAATTTCGTTTGGAAATCCATTTGGAATTTTCTTAGGAATTTCCTTCGGATCTTTCTTCGGAATTTCCTTTAAGGATTTTTTTTTTTTGATTTTCCTTCGATTTTTTTTTTTGAATTACCTTCAAAAATTCGGTATTTCCTTTGGAATTTCCTCAAGAATTTTCTTCAGAATTTTCTTTTTTTCTTAGGATTTTGCTTTGAAATTTTCCTCTGAATTTCCTTTGGAATTTCCTTTTGAATTTCCTTTGGAAATTCCATTTGAATTTCCTTCATTATTTCATTCGAAATTTCCTTATTTATTTCCTTCATTATTTCCTTCGAAAACATAGGAATTTCCTTTGAAATTTTATTCGGAATTTGGTTCAGAATTTTCTTTGAATATTCCATCGTATTATTCGGAATGGATCATTAAAATAACCAAAACAGCCGCTATGCTGTCACAATGTTGAATCACATATACGGTGGGGTCGTTGTTTTGGTGTGGTGATTACCGAAAAAGTTACCTTTAATTGATGCATTTCCTATGGCGATTTCTTTCAGAATTTCCTTAAACATTTCTTGGAATTACGTTCGGAAGTGTTTTTGTAAACTTCTTCAAAATTCCTTCCCGAATTTATTTTGGTATTGCTTCCGAATTTCCTTCAAAATTCGCTTTGATATTTGCTTCGGAATTTCCTTTGTAGTTTCCTTTTGAAATTTGCTTTTTTTTATTTCTTCTGGGATTTCTATTAGAATTTATGTCAGAACTTCTTCTAGAATTTTCTTCGGAATTTCCTTTGAAATTTCTTTCGCAAGTTCTTAGATTCCATTAAGGAAGTTCCTTCAAATTCAGGAATTTCACTGGATTTACTGGGATTTTCTCCACGTATTTCTTTATGGGGTTTTCCGTAAATTATTTCATGAATTACTCTAGGAATTCCTGTTAACTTTCTTTCAGAAATTGCTCCGCCATTCTTCAAGGATTTTTCACAGGAATTGGGTAAAATGTGTATTGAATTCTTGTTTTTATTTAGTAATACGAAAGAGCATGTTCTTGCAACTACTTTAGCAATTTTTCTAGCTCAAATAACGGCTATAACATTTTTAAACTTCAATTTTAAAAATGGTACCATATATGAACCTTACCACTTGTGATCTTGTTTGACATTCACTATTTCGATAAAAATGTCACAGGGCTTAAAGTTTTAACACTGGGGTTGTTCCTGTCTGATATTTTGGAAGGGACACGGAAAACAAAATATTCCCAAAATTTGAGTTTAAATCAAAAGGTGTGACAAAATCTCAAAAATCAGTTTAAAAAAATGTTTTTTGGACTCAAACCAATGAAAATCATTTAAAAATTTAGTAAACATGTGTTTCTGCCCTGAACTTAAGCGTTTGATACTAAAATTGGGATAGGGCTTTAGGACCCTACTATGTCGGAGATTTCTCAAAAAAAAACCTCAGTAATTCCTCCAATATTCCACCAAGATTTGCTACGTAAATACTCCTTCTAGATTTCCACAAGGAATTCCTCTAAGAACGTCTCCTATAGTTTCACAGTGATTTTTTTCAATCGGAATTTCTCCAGAAGGAAAATCCTGGATGAAGCCCTAGAGGAAGAATTTCGGAAGGAAGTTCCTTCGGGAAACTCTAAATGACATTCCTAAGGGAATTCCAAAAAAAAATCTTATGGAAACTCCAAAGGAAAAATTCAAATAAAATTCCGGAGGAAATCATGGGAGTTCCGATGAAAATTTCAAAGGAGTTTCAAATCACGAAGGAAATTTCAATGGAAATGCCGAAGGAAAATCGAAAGGAAATCCCGAAGAAAATTACAAAAGAAATTCCTCAGGATGTTCTAAAGGAAAGATAAATTTAAAGGGAAGCTAATTTAATGTGAATTCTGAAAGAAGTTCCAAAGAAATTTCGAAGAAAATTCTAAAGGAAATCCCTATTGGAATGGCGAAGTAAAATACAAAGGAAATTCTAAAGAATGTTCCAAAATAAACTCCGAGAAAAATTTCAAAGGAAATGACGAGGAAGAATCCCATGTAAATTGCGATGGAAATGCCAAAGGAAATTCCGAAGAAAAATCCAAAACTAATGGCGAAGGATTTTTCAAAGAAAATTCCGATAAAAATGCCGAAGGAAAATCAAAAAAAAATCCAAATTCCGATTTCCGATGGAAATTCCTACAAAATTTCGAAAGAAAATTCCAAAAGAAATTTCAAAAAAATGTCGAAGGAAATTCCAAAGAAATTTTGAAGGAAACTCCAAAGAAATTCCTAAAGTATCAAAAAAAAAACAAATGCAAAGAAAATTCCAATAGAAATGTCGAAGGAAAACCCAAAAGAAATTCCGAAGGAAATTTCAAAGGGAATTTTGAAGACATGTCTGGAGCAAAATTCGAAAAAAAATACACAAGGAATTCCAAATTCCAAAAACAAAAAAATCTGAAAAAATTCTAAATTAAATTACGATGAAAACGCCGAAGTAAGTTCGTAAGGAAATCTCTAAGGAAATATTGAAGACATGCCAAAGAAAATTCCGAAAAATATATCACAGGGAATTCCAAATTCCGAAGATAACTACAAAGAAAATTTCGGAAAATCAGAAGGAAATTCCTAATTCTACAAAAAAAAAATCCAGAGAAAATTACGATAGAAATGCCGAAGGAAAATCCAAGGAAAATCCGAAGGGAAGTTCCAAAGGCATGTCCAAAGACAATGCCGAAAAATATCCACAGAAAATTCCGACGAAACTACAGAGAAAATTTCAAAGAAAATTGTGAAGGAAATTTCAAACAAAAGTCTGAAGGTTATTCCAAAGAAAATTTATATGAAAATTCTTATGGAAATTCCGAAGAAAATCCCAAAGGAAATTCCGAATAAAATTCCGAATGAAATGTTGCAATTAATCCAACAGGAAATTCCGAACGAATGTGCAAATGAAACTCCGAAAGAAACTCCACAGGGAACTCAAAAGGAAATTACAAAGGAAGTCTCAATTCCGATGGAACATACCGAAAGAGGAATTTCCTTCAAGAACTTTCGGAGGAATCTCATGGATACACTACCAGAAGGAACTGCTGGAGAAACTACATGGAGTGAACTTCCGGAGCAACTTCCTGATGGAACCACCAGTACGAACTTTTCCGATAAATATCTAGGAGTGGAGGATTTTAGAAAACAACTGCGTTGAGCATTCCGGGGCTGTAAGATTTTGGCAAAGAGATAGTTAACAATGAAATTTGGTAAGAATAAGAAAAAGTAAAATCACAATATCAGCTCCGAAAGAAAGAGAGTGTATCACTGTATCACGAAACTCGTTCATACAGTTGTATCACGTTGCTTGTATCATCATACAAATCCGTAGTCTGAACAAGGCATAAAGAGTTTGGATTTATACAGAACAATTGTAAGGATTATATGATTACAAAAGGCATTTTAATCGAAATTCACATCACAAAAGATATTTATGCATTTCAAAATATTTAGAAGGTACAGTACGAAGATTCTCAAAAAAGTTTGAAATGCCTGAATATGTGAAAATGTATTTTTTTTCTTATGTATTGACAACTACTTAACTACTGTTTATTATTACACAAGAAGCAAATATGATTTTGTAAATAAAATCAATATAATCCGGCTCTGTAATTCCTAAGAGCGCTTGAGCCTGCTAAATAAATGATAAGACAAAAAAAGTAAGAGGTTGTTTCCGAGATACAACCGCCAAGTTGACGTTGGATAACGTTAGCTTCTTCTATTTCCTGGCTTGATACCGTCACGAACTTATGAAAGGTTTCTACGGATAAAAATCCAATCATTTTTTTTTACTATTTGTTGCATGCCATTCTGATCTATTATGGACATTGTGTAGTATTATTTGGTTGGTTCGGTTAACACTTCAACACCGATAGAATCGGTCGATGGAGGAAGAAGCATGAGCGGTAACCCTCGCTTCCTAAACAAATAGTTCGGTCAAACGTTAGGTCCACGCATGATCCACTAAGATTAGTTGCTTTAGTGGGTTCCGAATCCAGTTTGAGGTTGAGGTACTTCTCCATGAAGTCCGCGAGCTCCATGTTCTCCTCTTTACTTAAATCGATGTTAAAGTTGCTAGTCACGATGATTGGCATGATCTTTTTTTGATACTCGAAGAAGCTCCGCACCATGAAGAACTTATTCTGCTTCGTCGTGGTATCCGGGGAAATGTAGAGCCAAATCTGCGATTCTGGAGCTCGGCCGTCATGGTCCTGCAGGCGGCGTCCTGCGAGTGGCCTAACTGATCGGTATCCGTGGAGAACGCGCTTAAAATGATTTGCAGCATTTCAAACAAAATGGTCTTTTTCAGGGTCACAACAATGCATTTGACGTAAAAGAGTTACAACCAGAGACAGTTCATCTATTACTATAAATTGATTATTTAATTTATTTATTTATCAATTATAATTGATTAGTTTTCAACGGAGATCAATGACAAGCAAAGTTTAGGTTCCCGTCGCTCGGGTCGGGCGGCTATGTGTGCATTTACATGTAGGTAGCGACGACGACAACGGCACTATTCATAGTAAGTGATGTTTGTAAGGATGCTTAAAATATATCCTTGAGCCCGATTTCATCTTCTAAACTCGTACCAATTAGCTCATACGGTTGAATTAATTAAATTTCTGTTAGGTACCGTTAATTCGGGTGAAATTGATCACTGTGTCACTCGATTTTATTTCTTCCTAATGGAGCACAAATATCAATGTAACCTGCAGTGAATGAACGTTGTTTGTCGTAAGTATGTCCAAATTGTGTGTTGTGAAGTTTTTTGCGTTCAAATATGTTCATTACTATGAAAATAATGTAAAATTTCAAAATCTTGTACGGTGCAGTGTTGACAAACATCAAAAAACTTGTAGTTCTAGACAAGGATTTGGACATCGTATAATCCTGAAAGTTTGTGAGGATACTTTAGATCAAAACTCGTACCAATTCGTTGATTTGGTTGAAATAATTGAATTTCTGTTATACATCAGGAAATTGCATACATTTAGGTGTTTACTGCGTTATTCTTGAAATTTAAACATTCATTATTTCTATAAATATTGTATTGTTAAGAATTTGGCAAGCATATTCGGATTCAGGGAGCTCAAACTTATTATGTGAAGTTGTTTTGAAAACTAACAATAATGGCATTGATAAGTGATCAATATCACCCCGAAATGAGATCTCCCGATTTTTTTTATTTTAGGCATAGTATTTAGCACTAAAATTACATTTGTTAGAAAATTTCGTTACTTGAGTCAATGAGGCTCACCTTCATACTTGTTTTCCTGCATTCAGTTACTTGGCATTATCAGCCTTGTAGAAATCAAATATTAGTGATTTCTTTAGGAAATTGCCTAAATTTAGGCGTTTTCATCGCAATTCTTGAATTTATTTATTCATTATTTCTTCAAATATTGCATTATTAAGAATTTAGCAAGCATTTTCGGATTCAGGGAGCTCATATTCATTATGTAGAGTCGTTTCAAAATATAACAATAATCGCATTGACAAGTGATCAATTTTACCCCGAAATGGGATTCCCCGATTTTTCATTTAAAGGATGATTTTTAGCACTAAAAACAAATATTTTAGAAAATTTTGGCACATGAGCCAAAGAGGCTGACCGTCGTACTTGTTTTCCTGCATTCAGTTGTTTGACATTTTCAACATTATTGAAAACAGACAAGAAAAACCATGAAAAATGATCAATTTCACCCGGAATTAGGGTACAAAGACGTCAAAACCTTATAACAGCAAGAAAAGTGTGCTTTTCTATGAAAAATAAGACATGCCTCGATATTTACCCTTTTTTCAATAGTTTAGTCATGAAAATCAATAGTTTTCCATATTGGAATAGATTCGTAGAAACATTTCCAATCGATTGGTGCAAAAATCTTTAAAATCTATGCGGGCATTAGTAAGTTATTAACAGTCAAAATCTAACCACTTTTCGTGACGCGAGCGATTTTTCGTTTTTCGAAATTGTACCCCAGTATGTTGCCGTAAGACGTTATCCAACGTCAAAAACTGTTCTATAAACATTTTAACAAAATTTACATTCGTTTCTTACATCTAGGTGTTCTATGTAATGCAATACTATCCTCTAAATCTGGTAAAACTAAATAAAGCATTTATTAACATTTTGTTAACCTGTTACATTCCATTTTCCTTAGCAGTTCAGAATTTTACAGGTGAGTTGATTTCACCTGCTCATAAGAGAAAAAAAAACGAAAACGCTTTCAATAAACTTAACCTAAATATGTAACTCAATGAGCGTGGCAATAGAAGATTGCAATGTTTTTTTTTGTCTCGAATAATAATTAATTCTATTCGATGTTGGTTCCAATGTTTCAACATTGGGTATTCTGAGTTACTCATTAGTTAAAATAAATAAATAAACTATACCAGGGAGGGAGCTTCAAAATTATTTTCAAAACTTGATTTGGAATCTTCCGCAGAGCTGTCTTCCTGGTATTACAACAGCTAGTTCATATTCGTACAGCGTACAACATGGCTGGCCTGAAAATTTGTTTGAAGAGCAATAGCTTGTTTTTAAGACAAAGTTTTGATAAGTGGATGAGAAATTCATCTCTATAATTTATTTTATTAATAAAAGGTTTTTGGACTTTTGTCGCGAAACATTGATTTCTGACCCACAGTAGTTCGGGAGCACAAACACCGACACCAACCCGTTCCCACAGCCAATCGCATCGTGCCAGTCAGGTTAAATTAACTTTGGAAAATTTTCCAATATAAAACACGACACCGAAGCAGAATTTCATTAAAAGCTGATTTTATTTTTCTTTCTCGTTTTCTCACTCCCAAATCCCTCCCGGGTGTCTCACTCTGCGATGGAAGGACACCGTCGTCGTCGTCGTCGCACCACGCTAAAGGTTGACACCCACGAACAAATTCTACCTCCCTACACACGGAGTGCACCAAATCACATCGCAGCCCATCCAGAGTTAGGTTAGGGTTAGGGTTTTGCAAAGTTCCCTTCTTTATCAGCTTCCGTTGGCACACCGTGTCTTGTTTACTGAAGATGTCGTTTTATTTTTTCGCTTCTGTTGCCGCATCGCTTAACGGTGGTTTTCCACAAACAGCTCGAGATATCCTTTAGGAGGGGGCTAGCAAAACGAACAGGATGGATAGAACTAATAAAATAAATTTCATTGCGGGTTCACTTTCAAACGAAAACAAACTTGCCTCCGGTGCCCAAGGGGGTTGCAGTGCATTGATTACGGGAGATGAGATTCGGTAGCGTTTGAGAGTTCGATTTTTTCATTGGTAGGGGAGGTAACGTCAGCAGCTAGACAAGCAGTTGGAAACAACTTTTATGAAGATGTCAACAGCTTTGCGGATCCTATGCACGAAGTTGCGATCACAATTGAACGGGATGTGGTTGGCACAGGTCAACGACGCAGGCGAAACGACTGGTTCGATAAAGAGAGCTAGAGAGTGACAGACGTGAAGTATGCCGCAAGAAGCCATATGCTAGTGATCGGTATCAAGTTGATCAAACAAGCATACAGGGCAGTAAAGGTGAAGAAAAGTAAATCCACAGCAAAAGGAAAAGGCAGCACAAAAATAGTATGAAAGCTGAAGCTCAAGATAGCATGATTCGGAATGATATGCGGATATTTTATGCAACGGTCGCTAGCGCTATGTGCAATTGATCGAGAGTGACATTTGCCGGAGCACTTTCAGCAGTTGTTGAACGGTGAAAATGAACTGTAGCGTTAAATTTGGTGAACATTGTTACGATCTGTGGACCCTTCGAGGTTGAAAAGGTTATAAGAGAGCTGAAGAAATGTATAACTGCTGGCAAGTACGAGAACCTGGTCGAGCTACTCAAGCACGAAATTGAGAAACTTTGTCAATCGATCCATCAAGTAGCGTAATATCGGGTGAAATTGATATTTTTTTTACGGTTCTTTCTAATCTAGTACAAATTTTCTTCAATTGTCTGCTAGAAGGTGTTCGGCAAAGCTGCTCAGCAATCCAAGGGCTATCGGGCAGTGAAGAATCTGATTGAAAATTCATCCACTAGGTGGCCCTAGTAAAAAAAATCAATCTTCTATACTACAAGAAACTTATCAGCTAGAATGCTGGTGTCTTCGGTAAAGTTATTCAGCAAATCGAGAGTTATCTCGCGGTGAAGAGTCTGAATGAGAATTTTTCCGCTAGGTGACGCTTATGACACATTTTCTTCAATTCTCAGCTAGAAGGTTGGGGTCATCGGCAAAGACATTCAGCAGACTTAGGGCTATCTGGAGGTGAAAATTATTGGCGCTAATGTATGGCCTTCTTCTTGAATCAGCCTTCCAGCTGATAAGGATGTTAAGATACAGACAATTGAATAAAATTTGTTACTGGCATCACCTAGCGGATAAATTCTCATTCAGACTCTTCACCACCAGATAGCTTATGGTTTGCTGGATAGTTTTGCCGAAGACACCAACATTCTAACTGATAAGTTTCTTGTGGTAGCGAAGATTGAATATTTCTTTTTACTAGTGCCACCTACCGGATGCATTTCCAATCAGACTCTTCACTGCCCGATAGCCCTTGAACTACTAAGCAGCTTTGCCGAACACATCGGCCTAACGACCTTTTCGACCTAATGACATACGACCTGACCGGCATTCGTCCTAACGACCTCCTCCCTTTTGGAGGAAAATCTGAATAAATCTGCTCTCTGTTTTCAGGATTTTTATTTTAGATTTTTTAAACAAATACTGGTTTCTAAGTTTTCGATTGCAGTTAAAATATTGCATAACAGTTTGTTTTAAATGCACCTTTAGTTTTTCATATAATCGAAAGTCGATTTTTGACGGTTAGGTAACTTTGAAAATAGGTAATAATCACAAGGAAATTCACAACTAAACAACTGTTTGACATAAATCTATGACAATTGGTCGAAAAACATTTGGTCGAATGACATTTACTCTCATGGCGTTAAGTCGAAAGTACGTTAGGTCGAACGGATATCTCGTCGAATGGACATTTGGTCGAATCTGGAAACAAAGCTCTACGTTTAGTCCGATTATCGTCTAGAGCAGGATTCTGTCGCTTATACACATAGTGATTGGATAACTGAAAAAAAATAACAATTTTACCAGCGATCAATATTAAATTACATAAACCATACTCTCCCAACATATTGATCGACCCCTTTCGTTTTGACGTTTGATGCTGCATTTTATACAGGTTTATCCTGTGAGTCAAGACTCAAATGGAAGCAAGCCGACTTTTGTCACCTCAGTCAACTAGCCTTACTTCACCCGATTTGCAAAATATGCATTATTTTCTTATTTAGTTATTTTTTATCGATCTATTTCTCGGTGCTCCCATCGTAACCTTTTGAAGCTACTGTTACTGATACTGCTACTGTTACTGACGCTTGAAGTTCATTTCGCCATAATGGTTAATTAGAAGCAACATTATTGCAGTCCCAAGTCTAATTTCCGTATTTCAAAATCTCACCTACATCCGTAAGCTTCAAAAACCGATATTCAAAAAAATATCCCTAGCACTCTGTCCGAATGATTCCATCTGATGAAGATCGGCAGCTCATTATGAAGGGCAATAACATTTTAAAGGAATAATAAATTTAAAAAAAAAAATCATTATTTTCATATCGTTGAGTAATAAAATAACTTGTTAAGCAGTTTTTCAAAAAATGATGATATTAAAAAAAATAATGAAGACACTAATGCTTGATACACCCGATTCCGTTTTTGCATCCCCCGTGCAAAAACAGAATCGGGTGTATTTCAGTCAATGTGCTTAACACTATTTTTAAAATGTAACCATTGAAATCCTAAATATTTGCATAATATTAAATCACAAACATATAGATGTATGAAAATTAAACATTAGATTACATAAAAAGTCCTGTTTTTCATTCAACAACAGTTGTACGAGCCAGTCGGCTGTATACGCTGGATCGAAGGGTTTTCTTCGCCGAACTAAACGGCAATTACAAGGCTAGCGGTGTGGCTAAAAATGGGAGGAACTTTCTTCGCTCTTTAACCAGAGCACAAGTTTGGCACTATCACTTGGCCTGATACGGCCACCGAACCGGGATCTGCTTTCCCACTTTGTAATCAAAGTCGCGGACAAGCACTTAACGTTTCGGACTCGTAAGAATGATTCGGTTTAGGGTTTGGGGATTTACGCGCACGGCCGTATATTCTCAACCTATCGAGTTGAGCGGTTGTATTGAACTGACCACAATATTGATCATAGCGATCGATGACCCTGATCGCTCGGAAACGTACGTTTACATACACGGGTACAATGGTTGTTTGGTGAGTGCCTTCCACTCCCTCTCTCTCGAACCTATTGGTCACTACAGATCTAATGTGTACTAATGGTGGGTTATAGGCAAATACATTTGTACTGGTTATTAGGGTGATGCACATTAAGCTGGGTTGTTAGGATTTGATTTGTATACTCTACTTAGATCTTCTACAACAGTTAATAGTTTAGATTCTTCAAAAAAATGCGTTATCCCACAAACTTTGCAAAATGGAGAAAACTATAATCGATGCATAGGACGATTCATTGCTAAACTGTAATGAAATGTAAGTTTACCTAAAATTTTAACTTCCGATCAACTCGTTCGACCGGCTTTGTTCGAAAGACATTTGGTCAAAAGTACATTTGGTTGAATGGTTTTACAACATTTAATCGAAAAAGTATTTTGTAATGATAATAAATCTTCGAGCTGTTTAGTAGAATACCTTTAAGTAGATGAGAAAACCGAATTTAGTACAAATACCATTTAGTTCCACTAGAGTACACTTCGTGTACTCTAGTACACGACACTGAAAACGGCCTCACAGTTGAGGTCGAAATACGCGTATCTGTCAAAGGATACAAACTCTAGTGGAATTAAATGGTATAGTGCTAAATTCGGTTTTTTCATCTACTTATTTTGTATTGGTTGATTCAGAATTCTTTTGGTTCAGCAGATATAAAACCGAGCTAGATTTGTTGCAAAACGGTTAACGAACCTTAAGTTATTTAGACAAACAGTTTTTTTTTTACCAGAAGTCAACAGCGAATCTATCTACCTGATAGTTATCACCTACGCTTCACATCGCGGTTGATATATGTACTTGTGTCCATATATGATACAAAATTCGTGTCAATGTTCCTATTCTTCAATCATTTTTTTTTTCAATCATTGTTTATCGTCAAATTATGGTATTTTGAGTGTTCAGTAAAATAATGAAATAGTTATTGCCCAACTTCAGAAACTCAATGATCTTTTGAATTTATTATTCTTTCAAAATGTCATCGTTCTTAAAATATGACTACTAATCATTATACAATGACGAATTTCAATGTGACTGCTCGGAACTTTTAATAAGCATTATGTTTTACAACGTACGACCGTGGGTAAGAACTTCGAATGCAAGGACCACACCTAATACGATAGGGGCATAGGTCAACTTGGTCACCTCGGATTGTCTGCATATAATGTTCTTTTATACGTATAATATATGGGCCAATTGTTATGGCCATGAATTTTAGGAAATACTTTTGACTTTGTGTATCAGAAAATCAACCCCTAGTATACGTTTTCCTACCCATGCTGGGTCAGTTTATTATGACTTCCTACTAAATTACATTCGTTGGACAAACATGTGGCTAATAGTGTCGATGACATCACTTGATTATCAGTTTCATCGTGAATAATAAAAAAAGGGTTTATCCTATGCATCACGTGAAATGAGACGAGTCGAATTAGGTGATAAAAGTTGACGTGCTTCATCTGACTCGCAGAATAAGCCTTAATAAGAATAAAATAATTCCAACAGCGCAAAGGGTTCATCGATTTTCATGAAACTTTTTCCACAGGCAGGGCTCATCAATATATGAATAAAAAAAAATTGAGAAAAATTCAGGGTTGCCTATTTTCCCGGAAAACTCAGTTAGAATTTTTAGACACTACTAACTTTGAAAAATCATAACTCAAGAAAGAAGCATCATAGAAACAAAGTTTTTCTTATGAAAATAAAAGCAAATTTTCTCAGGAATAAAAACAAATATTAACTGGAAAAAGTTTTCCACAAAATTTTCCACCGTTGAGAAAATTCGTAAAGAAAAGCAGGAAAAACTATGCTCCAACTCGTGGAAAATTTTCAAAAAAATATTTTTGAGAAGTTAATTTCATAAGCTTTAATCGCTGAAATTTTTGAAATGGTATTTTTTTCGTTTTTGAGTTATGACCAATTTTGTAAAAAATGTGCAAATGTGCCATTTTGAGCCTTTTCTTTGAAAAATCATAACTCAAGAAAGAAGCATCGTAGAAACAAAATGCACACTGCCCATAACTGCATAACAGTCACATTCGACATTTTTGACAAATTGGAGTTAATACCATGGAGAGTCATCGAATGATAAAAACTTTCGATCTACTAACTGAAATCTGTGATATTGTTCTAGAAAATTCGAAAAAAATACCAAGTCGTTTTGTCACATTGGGAATTACAACCGCATAACGATCACATTGAGATTATACATGAGCCTTGTTATGTGATAGCAATAAAATTTCTATCAGAGTTATTTTCTGACTATTCACCTAGTATGCGATATGAGTTGTACAAAATATCAGCCTCAAATAATCACTTTTGAGTTCTTGGTATTTTTTTTGAAATTTTAGTTTCCTCCCATACTGCCATAAAATGCACACTTGGTATTCAATTTACTAAATGCCTACTTTTGTCGAATGTTACAAATATGCAGTTATGGGCAGTGCAGATTTCTATCATGTTGTTCTAGTATATGCTATCTCCAGTGATAGCATGTATCATATTTGCTCTCCCCCTTTCCAATAACCCAATCACTGTGTATAAATGCAAAATGCCACATTTCGACCAAATGTCATTTGACTAAATAGCATTCGACTAAATGTCATTCGACTAAATGTCCTAAATTCGGCTAGGAATCTATGGCATTTGGTCGAATGACATTTGGCTTTGGGACATTTGGTCGAAAGACATTTGGTCGAATGATGTTGGTTCGACTGACATTTGGTCGAAAATACATTTGGTCGAAGTGACATTTGGTCGAATGACTAAAACATTTCGTCCAAAAATTATTCAGTAATCGTTGATCGAAAAATCGTTTGCATCATCAGCTATTAAACCGAACTAGAATTTGTGGATGAGCTATAAGATTATTTTGGGCAAACAACCGAACAACAGAAGTCAATTAAGAATCGATCTGCATGTTAATTATTACCTACGATGATTATTATATGTACTAGTGTTTATATAGAATTAATTAATCGTGAAAATGTTCATAATTTTTAACCATTTAGAATGGAAGACATGACGTTATAGTTTTCCAAAATTTGTAGAATTTTGTGAACAACGTTGGAAACATGATGATTTTTTGAATTTATTATTCTTTCAAAATATCATCATTAGTGTGGGACAAAATTTAGATTCTCGCTCCAGTCCACTTTTTGGATTGCATTTAGGTCCCATAACAACTGTGCAAAATTTTAGCCCATTGAAGTCTATAAAAATTCTGAACTCAGACCTCGATAAGTATTTTACGAATCTGGAAAATTCTTATTCGCATCAATTTTTGACTACAAATCCTTCAACCAAATATCATATACTTATTAAAGTAATTCAATTGTTTTCTACCAAATGTCCATTCGACGAAATGTCCTCTCGACCAAATGTACTTTCAACTAAACGTTATTCGACCAAAAGTCATTCGACTAAATGTCATTTGGCCAAATGTCAAAGATTCGATGAAATCTGTGTTAAGCATCTTCACAAATTTTCAGGCTGACACCATGTTTAATGTTTTGACTTGGACCGAACATGGTTCTAGAATTATAGAATAATTTCATAGAAATAAACACCTTTTAAAAACTTCACTACACGCAAACCGACAATATTGAAGACAAACAATGTGCATTTACTGCAAACTACATTGATATTGGTAGTTAGTAAGAAATGAAATCGGGTGACACAGTAATCATCCGAACTATTTGTTGCTTGGGAATTTCACCCTACCTATCAATTTCGCCCAAATTAACGATTACTCTGAAGGTATGGAAGGACGAAGAAAAGCCTACCGGTTGAATTAATCATACGCCCAATCTACAAGAAAATTACATTGACATAACCCTGCTGAATTCATAATACAAAATACTGTCGTGCATCCTGTTTAACAGACTGAGACCGCTAGAGAAATGCTTAGTTGGCAAATACCAGGCTGGTTTTCGTGAAGGCTCCTGGACTGCGTATCAGATGTTTGTCTAACGAATACTCTTAGATAAATTCTGGGACTATAACTTGCAGGCTCATCATCTGCTTATTGATTTCGTACGGCTCAATGAAAAGAAAAGAAGTATAGGCACATAACGTCCGAACACGGTTTTTTTAATTAGACTGATACGCCCAACGCTGAATGGTTCGAAATCAAGTGTTTGAATTGCAAACGACGTGTCAACCTCGTTTGTGACATTGGACGGTTTGAAACAAGGAGACGCACTTCCAAATTACCTATTCAACATTGCATTTGAGTATACTATAAGGAGATCTGGCATGCAGGCAAACGGCACTATCATCACACGGTCGCATATGCTCCTTGGCATTGCGGACGATATCAACCTCATTGGAAACGATTTCAGGTCAGTGGTCATGCCTCTGAAAAGGGAGACAGCGAGGATAGGCCTGATCATGTTCTACCAAAACGAAGAACATGATTGCAGGTAGATATAGAGGTAGACCTAATGGTGTTCGTGCTGAGGTAGTGTATAAAGAGGATGTGTTTGTAGTTGTTGAGAAATACGTTCATACTGGAACAATTGGAATATTTGTGACTGATGACAGTGTAAAGTTTCTCGCGAAGTCAAAAGATATATTGTGGCTGCGAATAGTGTATTTTACGAGGACCCGAAACTAGCAAAAGGAAACAAAATTCATTTTATATATAACATTGATATTCAGGAGGTTATTTACGGGCACGAAGCGTCGACGTTGAAATATGCAGTTCAGAATGCCTTCGGTGTTTGTGGTTAATACTTGTTGAGAAATTAGAAAATGATGTGTATCACAGACGCATCAAAGCTTATATCAAGTGTATAAAGATGTGAATATGGATAATCATGTTACATATATGGCAGACTTCAGTGGGCTAGTCATTCAGGGCAAACTTCAAATATCCTAGCAGCGATAAAGCAATAAAATTGTATTCATTTCAACTTCCTGTAGTTTGGCTTGCTGGTTGAAATTGTGCTATACGAATGCCACTCCCGCTTGGTTTCATCACATTTTTTAATTTTCATTCTATTGTGCTCTCTCGGAACATTTTTATGCTCCATTTCTTTAGTCTTCTACCTTATTCTATCTATATGGCGCTCTCTGATGAAAACTCATTTTTACTAACAAATCAAAATACTACGCAGTTGATAAACATCATACTTAGACAGTAATAGACCACTACATGTACTTATAATTTTCCCCTACTATGAAATAATAATACTCAACAATACTATCCCATATCTCAACGATACAAAAAATGATTCCAACTAGATCGTTACACTAATATTTACAATATAATTTTCAATATAAAATGAATGAGCACAAATGTTATTGATTGATTGATTGATTGAGTTAAATTTCAAACAAGACATGCTGTTATCCATGATAATTTGTTAGAATTAAGTGGCTAACTCGCCAGGGTTGAAAAGTCACTTGAATAGATATAAATAATAATAATAATGTAGAAACTTCTGATAATTCTCTTTGTTTGCACATCTTACAGTAACAGATCCTTTCTCCTGCCCTATAAACTACAACAAAGGCTACAGCCAATCTAGTCCATAATGACCCAATCCTGCTCTTGACGTTGTCTATCCCAAGCAATTGCATCCTTTGTACCAGCAGTTTTCCCTCGGAACTCCCGCTGAGTTTTTCCATTATTTTTATTATAATGATAAAATGCTAATTGAAAAACCCGATGAGCTGTATCCTGCTTTGCTGAATTTCTACACACAAGCCCCAGCTAGCGAGGCAGTGAACATCAGTAGCAAGTAATTTGATCTTTCCGTAATTAACTTTTGTGCGGAACAGGAGCATACAAATTGCATCCTCTCGCAGGATAGCTTACAAGCCATGATATCTTTAGGGTTAATTGTTCGAATCAGTCCGACCGGTTAGTCTTTTCCGCTGCTTACTCTGAAGTGGAGAATCTGCAAACATGCTTCGCTTATACCTTCCAGTAAACAGTGTCCTCCCCGTTTTGTCGTCTACCCATTACTTGTCACACAATAACCATCTTTCCTGTAATTTCGCATCTTCCGAATCTTCCGAAGACTTCCTGCAACGACATGGTTCTCCGAAAAATGTCATCAACCATCCTATCCGCTGCTAATTATACCCAACCACCCACCCACGATGGGGCATTTTAAAATATCCCGCTCGAGCAAACACCAAAAGTCATCACCGAAGTGCACTTCCCCTTCGTAGTTTCATTCATTTCAAATCGCTTCCACCCTCTCTCGTTCTTTCCAGGATCTCCCGACACACAGCAAACGATGCTAATCATATTGAGTTTAACCACATCATAATCACCCATCATTATCATTGTCCTACCTATGGGGGACTGTAGTTAACCTTTTGTCTGTGATATGGAATTAATATGACCACAGAACACTTTGAAGGCCTGTAACTTTTATTGTTAATGGACCATTTTTTTCCTCACGTTGCAACGACACTTAAATGACTTAAAGAACTTGAGAATACGCAAATTTTCATGCAAAACAGATTATTAATATGTGTTTTAAGGCGAAGTAGGCCGTCATTGAAGTTTGTACGCATCGATGATGATTGTTGCTACATCATGTAATAATTTGGAATTGAACAAAATCAGTTTGTATTGCACTGACGCTTCTGAAAAGTATCAGCATACTTGCAGCATGTCAGCGCTTATAGTGATACTTTTCCGGAGCATTATGAACTATGAGAACTGAGTATTCTTCTTCTTTCTGGCATTAACGTCCCCACTGGGACAGAGCTTCTCAGCTTAGTGTTCTTATGAGCACTTCCACAGTTATTAACTGAGAGCTGACTATGCCAATGACCATGATTGCATGCGTGTATCGTGTGGCAGGTACGAAGATACTCTATGCCCTGGGAAGTCGAAAAAAAAGATCCTTGACCGGTGGGATTCGAACCCACGACCCTCAGCTTGGTCTTGCTGAATAGCTGCGCGTTTACCGCTACGGCTAACTGAGTATTATCACTTTGAAATTGAGAGCTGCTATGTCAACATAGCTGCCAAAACGAATAACGGGCTTAATTTAATTTTTTTTCTGAATCAAAAATAAAATGTTTTCCAGTGCATGTCAGTAGAGATAGACAAATAACACGCCTGAATTTCTTCAACATAATCAACCCCCTTTAAAATTGTTTTATATTAATATTTTCATTATTTTTTGTCAGAAATAGCAAAAATAGAAAATTCGTTCAAATTTTGCGAAGTTATCTCGATTTGAAATTTTGAATAATGTGACCCCAAGTCACAGACATCGTAACTTTTGTTTGCACAGACAGTAGGTCAAAGAAGCAGTCCACCCACTATTCCTTTCCTTCGATGGTGGTTTGTTGGGCATCTCAGAAACACAACCAGCCACGCCATTCGCATAATAACTTAAGCAATTTAATTTCTTTTGTTCGCCCTCGCAGATTGATGTCGGTGTGGGTGTGGAGGCCACCCATCAACTCAAGGGATGACAATTTTTCCGCAATTTCTTTTCATGTTCCACCGGAGGAGGAACGACAATGACAATGTCGACGACGACGATCGGTCGGCCGGTCGGCATCCGGCGTGCTCGATTCATCTCCCGTTTGTTTCGTACAGTTTCCTTTTGTGTGCGCTTTGCTCCATGCGGTATATAAGCGGTTTTGTAAAGTGGCCTAACTGTAGGCGACTACTGCTGGAGGTCGTGTGGAGAGATTTTCTTGTTGCGTTTGTCGACTTGAGCTGGAGATGTATAATGAACTGGTCGAAGAGATTCTAGTAGTTTTTTCAAACCATTTTCAAACATAAATGTAAAATTTTTTCACTTGGATAATTTAAAGACATTTGATGCAATAATTGGACATGATACTCTAGGAGAGATAGGTGCAGTTATTGATACTCTCAATGCAAAACTAATCATCAATAATATTCATGAAATCAAATTGTTACATCATCAAGAGATTAATAAAATTACGATACGTGATAATCATTAATTACCATTTCAGAAGAAGAAGCTGAATGAACTTTTGAATGATTTCCAGGACATATTTCAGCCACCGGACGGTATGTTATCTTTTACAAGTCGCGTCAAAGCTGACATAAGAACAGTTGACAATAATCCCGTATACTCAAAATCATATCCTTATCCCCAAAGCCTGAAATCAGAGGTTAATAAAAAAATATCCAAATTGTTAGCAGATGGAATTATCAGACCATCAAAATCCCCCTATAATTCACCGATATGGATTGTTCCCAAAAAGATGGACGCATCAAAAGAAAAGAAGTTCCGTCTTGTAATCGATTTCAGAAAACTCAATAATAAAACTATAAGTGATAGATATCTAATCCCCGATACATCGACAGTACTTGCAAATTTAGGACAAAACAAGTAGTATTCTATTATTGACTTAGCATCTGGTTTTTATCAAGTTCTAATGTCTGAAAAGGACATAGAAAAAATTGCCTTTTCAATTAACAGCGGAAAATACGAATTTGTTCGTATGCCGTTTGGTTTAAAAAAAATGCTCCTAGTATTTTTAAACGTGATGATGTTTTAAAAGATCATATCGGTAAAATTTGTTATGTAAATATCGATGATATTATATTTTTTGGAAAAACTTTTGAAGAACATTTGGAAAATATAAGAATAGTTTTTCAAACATTGAAAGATGCACATTTTCGTATTCAGCCGGATAAATCAGAATTTTTAAAAACTGAAGTTCAGTTTTTAGGTTTTATAGTTTCCCAAAATGGCTTAATGCCAAATCCCAAAAAAGTAGAAGCCATTAAAAATTATCCTCAACCCAGTAATATTAAAGAACTAAGAATGTTTTTAGGATTATCAGGATATTATCGAAGATTTATAAAAGATTATGCCAAACTTGTGAAACCTTTGACAATCCTACTTAGAGGAGATGACGGTCATAGGAAAATTTCAAAAAATGAATCCAAAAAAATTCCAATAACATTCAATACTGAACCAATTAATGCGTTTAACACATTGAAAAGTATTTTAACTTCAAATGACATTCTAATTTTTCCTAATTTCAATGAACCTTTTATAATAACTACAGATGCTTCAAATGTAGCCCTTGGAGCAGTTTTATCGCAAAAAACAAATGATGGAGACAAACCTATTTCAATTATTTCAATAACTTTAACAAGAACAGAAGAAAACTATGCCACTAACGAAAAGGAAATGTTAGCCATAGTATGAGCTTTCAACAGTTTCCGTAATTTTATTTATGGAACAAAAATTCATATTTATACTGACCATATGCCATTAACATATGCAGTATCTCCGAAAAATTGCAATGCAAAATTTAAAAGATGGAAATCATATATAGAGGAGCATGATCACGAATTTTTTTATAAAAAGGGCTTATCAAATACTGTCGCAGATGCTTTATCAAGAGTAAAAATAAACAAAATTATAACAGAGAAGATGACAACTTCACAATTAAATTCATTAACACCAACACTTCATTCATCAGATAATGATGACATTTCATACATTCCCTCAACTGAATCTCCAATTAACGTATTCAAAAATCAAATCATTTTCAAAATTAACTCAAGATCGTCTTACAATTTTTCAACAATATTTGGAATTAATAAAAGACACACATTCTGCGAACCTTATTTTTCAAAAGAATTTTTAGAACAAAAATTAAAAGAATATTTGGTACCAAATATCTTAAATGGAATGACAACAACAGAACCAATCATGACAAAAATCCAAGAAATTTACAAAGATACATATGATTCCAACAGAATGAAAGCTAGATTTTCACAAAAACAAGTAAACGATATAACTGATGAAATGAACAAATTCAAAAGATCAAAGAAATACACACGTTTGCGCATAGAAGTATCAAAGAAAATACAGGACAACTAATTAAAATATGTAACTTTCCAATAATGCACAAAAAAAACAAAACAATTTATAAATACATGTGAAATTGGTAAAATTGAATAATATGATAGGAAAAAGAGAAAAATCTACCTGTTAAAACACCCATTCCACACTATCCAGGATAAATTGTGCATATTGATATATTTGCGTACAACCAGAATAACATGTTTATATCATCAATTGATAAATTGACAAGTTTGTTAAAATCAATCCAATAAAATCAAAATCAATTCTAGATGTTCAACAACCTTTCATGGATCTAATATATGAATGGGATATACCAGCTATGTTTATTATGGACAATGAAAGAACATTTTCATCAGAAATTATTGAACAACAAATTAGAAATTTAGGTATACAAATATTCAAAACACCAGTAAGTCATTGGGAAACAAATGGACAAATTGAGCGTGTACATTCAACTTTAAGAGAAATTATAAGATGCTCAAGAAATCATGATCCAGATTTATGAATCCTAAATGTTGTTCAAATAGGTGTTCATAAATACAATAATTCAATTCATAGTTTTACTAAAGGTACTCCAAAAAATTTGTATACAGGAATCAATATAGAAAATTTAAATTTAGCAGATTTTGCAAGACAAAGGCAACACAATTTAGACAAAACAATTAAATTGTTTCAAGACAAAAATACAAAAATTATAGATCCAGTTTACAAAGATTTTCTGATAAATAGTTATGCATTTGAAAAGAATACTTCAATTTCAAAAAGAGATCCTCGTTACAAAATAATAAAAGTACTGGAAAATCAATAAACTTTTGTAATTGATGATCAAGGAAGAAACATTCACAAAGCAAATTTAAGAAAAACTGTTCACAATGAATAATTTATGTTTTTTTTATTACAGATTTTTGTTACATATTGCAAGTGCCGTTATGCAAATTCATGACCTTAACAAAAATCCAGTAGCCATTATACCATTGGGAAAAGCAAAAATCAAATTAGGATAAGTAAGGATAATTCAACCAATTAATTTATTACAAATACACGAAATTGTAAATCACTTCGATAACTTGGTAAAGACACATGTATACAATAATCAGTTGTATAGATATTTAAACAACAGAAATAATTTATTATACCAAAAACTCATACCACATGAACACCGAGTTAAACGATTTGACGGCATCGGAAAGGCTCTTAAATGGAATGCTAGTATTCCTGACGCAGAAGATTTGAAAATTATCAACACTACAATGAACGATCTCATCGAGAACAGCAATCGGCAAACTAACTTCAACGAAGCAATCAACTCTCGTCTAAATCATCTAAATCAAATAACAACGGAATTATTACAACTGGATTTTAAATCGACACAACAGCATGTAATTGAAAATGATCTTCTGACAATTTTAATAAATATGAATGCAGTACAACATCAAATCGAAATTTTGGAAGATACCATTTTACTTGCCAAAAATGGTATTCCTTTGGTGAAAATAAAATCATTTCTCAAACAACAAAGTGTTCCAATAATATCTTATGAAAATCTACTGACGAAATGTACAGCTCAAATTGCTATGAATAATATCCACGTGATTTATATGTTAAAAGTACCAAAATCATCTTCAGAAGTTTATGATTAGGAGTTCATAAATCCATTGATCCAAAACCAGAGCAGAATTTATATGGAATCAAATTACTTCATAAAAAATAAAACACATAACTTCGAGATATCAACACAATGTGAAGAGGACCTGCAATATTTTTTATGTGACATCGAATCTTTAAAAGCAACAAGAACATGCATCAATAATTTGATTCAATCGCAACATGCAAATTGCACTTATGAGAAAGTATATTCATCCGGATTAATCAAAACAATCAACGACGCCACAATACTTCTGAATAATGTCAATACAACGTTAAAAACCAACTGCAACAGCAATACACAAATTTTGGAAGGATCATATTTAATACAGTTTGAACAATGTGAACTGTATCTAGACAACCACTTCTTTACTAACTATATCATGGAATACCCGAAGCGTTCACTCTAGATTCAGCTAGGAAAAATTGTCGACTCAGAGTTTGATTTTTTTTTTCCAATTTTTGTATCATTTTTTCTGATTTTGGGTTTTGAGCATAAGTATGCAGGGTTCTTAAACGTCATTCGCGTGCCATCCTCGAAAACTTTGAGACTTGTGTGTGTAACTTTATACTTTTTTAGCACTGAATAAACAATCCTTACGGATCAAAAGGCTCGTTTCTCGCTATTACTACTAGAGTCGCTGTAATTGAAAAGAAACGACGAAATTCTAACTGGACTGACTTTAAATAGACACTGCAAAATTGAGTTCAATAGATAACAATTGAGGACTACAATAGTGAGGAAACAATAAATACGAGTGTACAAACTGCAAGACACAAATAATCGTGATATTTAAGAAAATAAACAGCATAATGAAAATTTCAAAATTTGTTTTATTCTATATGAGCTACCTAGTATAAAAATCTATTCACTGTATTGATCACTTACGTTATTGCACATTCTCCATCAATTTTGCCATATACCGTAGTTGCCACCAAAACTGGTTCTGGTAACAGTACTTGGACAAAATCAAGCTAATTGGTACGATCAGCTTCATCACATCGTACGGTTACGAATCTTATTCAGCAAAAGCGGCTCTATATCCCAGCTTCTTGCGATTCGAAGCATTTGCATAGAGCCACAACAAGTAGCTATGACTAAAAGAGCACTGGGTATCATTGGGAAACCAGAACCGAACCACACATACATTCGTATCACTCGCAAATACTCCATTCACGCGATGGCGACGTATGACAACGTCTCATCTCTCATCTCATAACCGATCGGCTTTCAAGGCTGGTGATCGTTCAACCCATTCAGGTGTCCTTCGTCACGTGCTCGCTGTTGGGCTGCCCGCTCCCGATGCTTGCCATCGATGCCGAGTCCCAGTCGCTCTATGGCCTTCTCTCCTCGATATCCGTGTTGCTAAAAGTAGATGATTAGGCGAAAGAAAAAAAAAACAATAAATTTAGATCAGTCACATTTGAAACTAATAAGCGGAAAAAAGATCGACTAGTTCTACTATGAAATCGATCGCTAGAATATATGCAGTAAAAAATGGAAGAGTTCCGCTTGGCACAAAGCAAACAATCGTGCGGCTGCCTAAAGAAAAGTGTTTATATATTTTGATAGATTTAACCTTGCCATTGAACGCAGCTTTAGTTCAAACCGGGCGCCAGATAGGGGGATGTGATGCAATATGCTACTTCATTTTTGATTAAAATACACCGCCTTCCAAACAACAGTATCTATGGCCTGGTATGTCATTCAGTGTATAAAATTAAGATTCATGCGTTTCTTTAAAGAAACATACTAAAATCCTAAAGATTTTGCTGAAAATATATCCTGAATTTTTTTTAATTTATTGTAGAATCAAAAGGGTTTCAACGAGTGGACCTCCACGGTCTACATTGAGATATACAGTCGAAGCGCGTTATAACGACATCACAAGGGACCGTCGCAATAGAGAAAAGTCGTTATAGAGAATAGTTATAACATAGAAATGCGTTTCGTGGGACCGAAAAAGGTCGCTATAGAGAGCTTTTGTCGTTATAAAAGTTGTCGTTATAACGAGCTTCGACTGTAATAGCATATCTTCTCAACATAAACCAAAAAATGCTAATTGAATTTTTCTAGGCAATTCCATATGTTGGAAAGAAAATCATTGTTTCCTATGAGTCCATTTCAAACTATTTTCTCCTACCGAAAATAAACAGAATGAGGGGACAGATAAATCGCCGAAGCTACTACTCGAGACAACTAGCGGTGAGATGAGCATGCAATAGTGTTTCTTCAATCACTCACGCCGCAAGTCATTCCATGAAGATTCAGGATCAGTACTGTTAAATGTTATGAATATCACTTGATTTTGTCAATTGAATATTGTAACCATCTCTCTTTCCCGAGAAAAATGTCATCGGAAAATGTGCTTTGGTATTATATCTTCCAAGCATGGAATAATGAGTTAAGCTTTCATATGAGAAATTATTTGATTGGAATTGCGCGAATAAATATCGAAAGTCACTTATCTTAAACTTATAGTAACGACTTCCTTTGGAAGGAGAGTGAAGCCGTTGGTCTCAGTTTTAAATCTCGTTAGCACTAACAGAAAGCATGAAATAAAAAGATCAGGAACGTTTGCCAACTATTTCTCCAGTTTTGTGCCTTTGAAAACGTGAGCGGTACAAGTCAGCCATTGTGGCGGCCATCTTTGGATTCCGAGATGTTTCTACTTGATGGATTCAGCAATCCCGACTAAAACAAATAGCATTATTTTGGTGCTTCGGACAATAACTTGTTGTGCTGATTTTATGTTGGTACACGACCGTATCAGACGTAAAAAAAGTTGACAACCCCTGATAATATGCGATCGAAAACGACAACATCGATAATATTCACCTACACGAAGTATCATTGAACTTGGGCATTTGAGATGCGTATGCTAATCATCTGTAGCTCGTATAGTTTTGTCATCTCTATGGAAAACATTCAGGGTCTGTTTCGAATACACCTTACACAGTGAAATATACACGACCCTCGAAATGCTTCTATCGCATCCATCGGAGTTCGCAAATTTGTTCGAATGTGGGTACACCGGTTCCGTCATGGTACCGCGAATCAACCTTGTAAAACCGAATCCAACGTCGACAAGACACCTCAATTATCAACAGTATGAAGCGGTGTGTACAGTGGCTAAATCTTAAAACATAGTCATCAGCAACGGTTGGCTGCAGAAGAATTAATCTTGTAGTCTAGTCCATACTGGTGGCAGTTTCACTGTTCGGATTCGTTCATTTCAAGTGGAAAACTCAAGGCGGATCTAAATAATCGACAACTACACTACCACTCGATAATTCAGTGTAACGAAAAATCTTAATTTGAAGCTTTATTAGGACGCACTGAATTGTCCTTTGCAAGATCGGTGGATATTGGTTTCAACCTAAGAGAACTTACCTCGTAGTACAATTCTCGTCGTTTTTGGCTCACTTCCGGGTCGAAGTCGAACTCTTCGGTTTTGTGGATCAACGGAATGCCGGCGATGTTGTTTTGGAGGGCTTCGGTGATTAACCGTAAAACGGTAGATTCCACTGGGGGGATTTGAATGTTCGCCAGAACGATGAAGATGCTTATCTGTGTAAGATGAAGGCAATGATAATAAATTATAAGAGATTCGATGTTAAGAAACAGCTGAGAAATATACATAATCTGGACGACTAGAGTTGATTGCAATTTTCTATAGAAATTTTTGTCTTAATAATGTTAAGACAAATTCACTTTATTGAAAAAAAAAAATCAGAAAATATGCATAGTATTTTTGGAAATTGCAGCCTCAGGAATTCTTTCAATAAAAAAAACAACACCATTGTGAGTTAATTTTTCAAATGAGGCCCAAATTAAAAAAAAAGGTCCACAAATGGCCAAAGATATACTTTAAGGAGCTAACCACTTGAGAACGAGCTAACGGGTTTTGAAAATTCTTCCATAGTTCCTGAAGTGTTCCGACGTGTTTGTGTATATAAAAAGCAAAAGATATTTAACGGGAAAGTTGAAAAAACAAAAGTGAACGGAACTTTTATTTTGCACGGGGCGTTCCATGGCGTTTTTCAACAGCCTACTTGATGGCAAAAAGAAGTTTGCAGGGACCACTAGTCTATATAAATAAAAATGGAGTGGTGTTTGTATGTCACGAAATGGCTTGAGAACGGGTCAACGGAACGACGCAAGGTTTTCACTGTTGCAATCCACAAGGGATGCGACGTGTTCGTGCAAGGAAAAAGTTCAGGAAAGTCTCCGGAATAATCGGGAAAACGGGAGAAGACTAAAGTGTCATTTTGTATAGGGGATTTCTTGACGTTTTCCAACAGCCTACTTGATGGCAAGACGAAGTTTGCCGGGACCACTAGTTAAGAATAATTGTAAAAGTCCATATTCTACAAAACAAAAAAATTTAACGCTGATTATGGTAATTGTATGGGTAATTGGTTAGCATTCCTACAAAGGTAATTGGTATAATATAATATTTAATTTTTGGTATAATATTTTTTAGTTCATTGTGTGATATGCCGTTCAACATATCGAAGCAGAAATTAATTACATTGTTTTGAATAAAACGAGAGTTTTTTTTTGAATTTTGTTTATATAAAATCATAAGCTTGTATGAAAATCTTTGATAGTGCCATAACTGGGTCCAAAAGGAACTTTCCATGCGAGTGCATTTAAAAGTGAAAATTGGAACAGTAAAAATGAAGTCACCCCACACAGTTCAATCACCATCAATTTATGAATCCGCTCGGTATGAACCAACTACATTACTGAATTCTTTTTGTATCCATTTGGACTGTATTTTTTGGCAATTATGAAAGACTTCTGCCTATAGACCCTAACTAGAAACGACATTTTAAAGCTTTTTTTCCAAAGATTTTTTGTGAGAGAATGAGTTCTAGACAAAATTTACAGATTTGATAAACATTTTATCTACCATTTTGACTCATATTCCGATCACTTAAGTCCAAAAGTCACTTCAAATGCATCTGATAGGAATAAATAAGCTGATATTTGTGAAAATTTAAAATTTCTTCGCAAAGTTTAACTATTAGCTACCCTACAGCTAAAAAATGTTAATATAAACTTGTAAAGTATTGTTGTGACGTAAAAGAATGGAACAATATTCTGATTCAAATGCCGAACACTGCGATCATTCTGTCTGATATCCTGAAAACAGTGATTAAAATTCCGAACAGAATGAATTAAGTGTATTTAAATGAATAATTTCGCAAATAAATTTATCTGAGCTAATTTTACTGGTTTCGAATCATCACAAACACCACTCCATTTTTATTTACATAGAAGATAGATACCGTTTTGTCACAAATTCCGAACACTCAGTTTTTGTATGGCGATTTGGTTGAAATATTTCGCTGAAATGTGTCATAAAATTACAAGGAAATGCAGTCGATGGCAATTCAATTTCAGGTTCGTTGAAATTGAATTGCCATCGACTGCATTACCTTGTAATTTGATGAAAATTTTCAGCGAAACATTTCAACCAAATCGCCATACAAAAACTGAGTGTTCGGAATTTGTGACAAAACGGTATGTATCTTCTATATCTATATAAATAAAAATGGAGTGGTGTTTGTATGTCACGAAATGGCATACGAACGGTTCAACGGATTTGAATGATTCTTTCTCCGTTTTGTTCGACGTGTTTGTTTGTATAAAAATTCGATGATGTACACCCGGAAAGTCGTAAAAAACAAGAGTGAACAAAATTGTCATACATAGCGTTTTTCAATAGGCTACTTGATGACAAGGCAAAATTTGCCAGGACAACTAGTACGATATAAATGCGTTATCATACAGATTTGTCCCAGATTTTTGTGTAAAATACTTGATCAATAAGCTGTGGAAAATAAACACACAATTCATGAATAAGCGTTCAAACTACTGGTACTAAGTTTTTTTTTTCAATTTTCCTTTTAAACAATTTTCAACGTAAAATGTTGTTACGAAAGTGAAAAAGCGGGTTGTGGGCGTTTATAAATCAAAACTCTGTATATTATAATGGTTTCCATGATGTTATCAAAATTAACTAAAATTCATATGACAATATTCTTTAGAAATATATGTAGTCTATATCGTCCCCTTGATGCTACAACTAGATAACTCGAAATTTAAAATTTTTGACTTCAATTTGTCAAAACATTTTTCTTAATTAGATCTGCAAAATATCCACAGGTCTTAAGCGTGTGATTGAAAATATACAAGTTAAAGATTATTTTTCAATCATAATCTCTGCGATTAACCATCACCTTGTTAAACGGTCATACTTTCAAAGTTGCACATCTCAAAATTTTGATTTTCAAGTTATCTAGTTGTAGCATTAAGGGGACGATATGGCCATAAAAATTGTGAACGTGGTTTATGTAAGGCCTCGAAGACTATTTTGTTGAATTATTTTCGAAAAAAAATCAATTTTATTAGGAACAAAAACAAAACACTAAAGATAGAAAAAGAAAAGAATTTTCAATTGACCCTGAAAGGTTTTTTCCAATTTTGCTAGGAAAACTGTGTGTTGGTTCTGCAGAAAGACCAAAAGCAACGAATTTAAAAGAAAAGAACTGGTTGTTATTTTTTGTTGCATGTAAATTTCTTTAGATTAACTCCCAGATTGAACTTTTGGCTCTTCATCCAGACACCTTAAAAAAAATTTAAAAGTAATTCTAGGTTATGGAGTATCGTTTACATTCATGTATTCGATTATTTCACGTACGCAATGTGCCGCCATCTAATTGTTGAACTTATGATAGTCTAATTACACAACCTGCCATCATCCTCCAAATAAACATGCTCCAAAAGCATATAAATCCATAAATTCCATGTTCACTAGGCCCGGTCAGTAGCATATCATTGACATATTTGTATCCGGTTCACCACCGTATATCATTTACGTTGTCCAAGGCAGTGTAGCATAAGAACTATTTAGTGTTTAATTGTAAAATAATTAAAAATAAGCAGCTGAATAATAAATCATGTTCATATTGATTCATATTTATGGGCAAGTTTTTTGCCGAAGCATAAATTCTGGTATCAGACAATGTGCAAATAGACAAAAAATTAAAATATTTAAATCTCAAAAAAAATTTTTAAAGACAAAAATGAAAGTAATTATTTTTCGATTAAAATATTTGAAATTCTGACTAAAAGCTAGATAGCAAGCTGCACCTTTACCAACTAACTTACACTGGTCCCACAGTTATGAATCATTTAAGGCTAAGCTTAAATTTGAAAAATTATAAAGAGCAAAGTAAATAATATTTTTTTATGAAATCAATGCCAAATGGTAAAGTGGGATATATACCTGCAGTTCATGCACAATGTTATAATTAAATTTGTTGAAATTTTCACTTATTTGAACATTGTCTTAAAGCACAATTTATGAATCGGCAAAAAAGTTGTCCACAAATATGAATCAATGTGAACACGATTTATGAACCAGTTATTTACTTTCAATTATTTTGCAATTAAATGCTGTAAAGTTCATATGTTTATTAGAACACCGCCTCGGGCAACGTTAATTATATCCGGAGGTGAACCGGAACCAAGTATTTCAAGAATCTGCTTGACATTGCATGATTTTGTATGTTGCTACTGAGCGGGCTGAGCTAGTGATCATTGAATTTGTGGATTAATATGCTTTTGGAGCATGTTTATTTGGAGGATGATGGCAGGTAGTGTAATTAGACAATCATTATCAGTGCTGGGAATGGTAATAGTAGTAGGCTTGAATTTTCGCGAAAATCACGTGGCTCTCCCAGTACAGTAGTTCAAAAACGTGAATCTCATCAAGTAGCCTCTGTTGGGTGCACGAATTTTCTTAATCATGAGTGTCATTGAAGGCTCTAAATGCGGGAAATGCAGCGGGAAATAGAACATTTTTCTACAGTAATTTTGGGTTGCCCTTAGCAACGGGTGTTTTGCAATTTTCAAGGCATTTTGCCTACAGCAGCGATGGGCGTGAGTTTCACTGGCTTTGCTGACTGTGATTGGCTTTGTTTGGCTACTGTAGAGTGAATTTCAGATTTTTTCCCAACCCTGATCATTATATCTAGATTGCAGAACTCGTACATGCCTGACCTTTTGACTGCCTTTACTGCAGTGATGAAAATTCACACGTTCGATTTGTGTGCTTCAAATTATCGATCGATTAATGAACGTCCATATCGAATTGCTATGATTTTCTTGCAAACTTCGTGTGTGTTACACATTCAATTCCTTTGTTTTGGTTCATGGATTGATTCATCAACCGATTACAGGGATTTCAAAATTTTTCCATATAAGTTCCCGAAGCTTTCCCTTCAGATTTGTATGCGTCAACCTATGGACGCATAGATCATCACCCAACACGGATTCAGTGTGTTTTGCTTATGGTTAGCTTGTGTCATGATCATTATGTTCAAGTTGGTCAATTAATCGATTTGCGCAATGAGTTTGTTATGTTGAAATCGATGAGCTTTGCTATCGATTTCCACGTTCAAAACTTGTAAATTGTTTGTGATCAACCCATAGCGAACTAAACTGCGGTTGGACTTCGTGTCGAACAACAGTTATCATCATTCTTCCAAAGAGAAGAAGCAAATTTTGAAGCTGAATGTGAAAACTTGTGAATCCGATTTATCTTTTATTAGTAAAGTTGTCCAATGTTTTTATGTTTTAAAAGTGTGAATATCTTTTACTTCTCCATGTGTCTGATAATAGAGCCAACAGTTTAGCCTGGGAGGTAATCTGAAAAAAACTTACGTGCAACAAAAGTGATCATAAAAGTGACAAACAATTGGTATTGATATCAATCAGAGAGGATGCAAACCAGTTCTTTTCTTTTCCACTCGTTGCTTTTGGTCCTTCTGCAGAAGGGAAACCCCGTTTTTATAGCGAAATTATGGAGAACCTATCAGGTGTAATATAATACATTGTTTACATTTTTTACACCTATTCTGTTTCTTTTTGTTCCTCACATATTAAGGGTTTTTTTTTATTTATCCAAAAATTATTCAACATAATAATCTTTGAGACCTTACAAAAAAAAACGTCCTAAATTTTTATAGCCATATAAGACTATAAACCCCCTAAATAACTTTTTTCATAAGAATTTGTTTTTTTTTTCAAAATCATGAAAATTCATTTGTATGCACAAATTCCTTTTCCACAAAATTAAAAAAAATCCGTAGTTTATGAACGGTCCCAAACCACTTTTGATCTCTCTTAACAAAATTTAATATTGGAAAATACTTGAAACTAAGAATCTTTTTTCAAAATACTAAGCACAAGTAGATTGAACGCTGATTCATAAACTGTGACTGGTGTGTATATTTCCCACAATTTATTGATCAAGTATTTAACTTAAAAATCTTAGCCAAATCCGTATAAATACGCATTTATCTCTCATAGCTATGTTTATTGAATCTGGAAAAGTTGTCTGGGGCTTAATCTCTCACAAAAAATCTTTGAAACAAACTTTAAAACGTCGTTTCTAGCTAAGCGTCAAACACTACACGGCTTACAAAGTTGGCCAAAAATAAAGCCCAAATAGCTACAAAAATAATTTAGTAATATTGTTGGTTCATACCGCGATCAAGAGCTTTTTTACTGAAATAAGAAGGCTTGAAATGGTTGAACACTATGTGTTGCTTATCAGTAAAAATGATTCTGTGATGTTTTGTGATAAATTTGATTATAATATTGTCTTCTTAAATCAGCTGATTCATAAATTGTGGGTGATTCAACTGCGTGGGGTTACTGTACATTTAAATCCATTTATTATTAATATCAGTTTTTTACATATTCAACCAATATCAATCAATCAACTACCAATACTGATTTCCGTATTATTTTTTTTACTATAAGTCGTGCCACATCAAATGTTCAAGTCAAAATCAAATATAGTCATTTCAAATCTAACCCTTTTGTCTAATATGTGGAACCCAAAGCTTTGTATCAATCGGACTGCAATTTCATGAAAAATAGATAGACGTTGTCTCACAACTTCATAATATTTGGATGCAATTATTTTATAAAGGGAAGAAGTATAATTTTTCTCTCAAATAATTCCAGCATTTTCTTATACCACAATTGAATGGAGAATATTTGTAAATTTCCCCGCAGAAAATTGTCGCGTTTGCACATTTTGTAAAATTTTCATTTCGTAGATATGCCTCATTCCTTCTCTTGTAAAACTGCTTTGATTATAAATTTTGACTCATGTTGCAATAACTTAACCCTCTAATACCCATTTTTTTATTTTCGATCGAAATATAATTTTTAGTTATCTAAAATCGCTCTAAACACGTTTTCGGCAATGATTTAATTTTATTCGCAAATCTATGAATTTTTTGTTGTTTTTTTTTATTTTTATAATTTTTACTTTTGAACATCATTATCCTTTTTCATTTATTTTAAGCCTCTTCTAATTACTGATTTTTGGAAATATTATAAATTCAAGTTTTTACGGTATTTTTAAAATCATTATTTTTTCATTTCCGTGTTATTAAAAGAGAAAACAGGTTTTAAATTATTTTAATACCACCAAGCTCTTCTTCTGTGATAGGTTGATCGTAAAAAAAGGTACGATTTTTTTATATTACACGTTAAATGAACCCCAGGTTTAAAAGTCATAAAAAACTTTACTTCTATACGTGTTATGAGTCAAGGTTTAAGGGGCCCAGATAGCCGTAGAGGTAAACGCGCAGCTATTCAGCAAGACCAAGCTGAGACTCGTGGGTTCGAATCCCACCGGTCGAGGATCTTTTCGGATTTTTCTCGACTTCCCAGGGCATAAAGTATCTTCGTACCTGCCACACGATATACACATGCATAAATGGTTATTGGCATAGTAAGCTCTCAGTTAATAACTGTGGAAGTGCTCATAAGAACACCAAGCTGAGAAGCAGGCTCTGTCCCAGTGGGGACCCAGACAACCAAAATGTACGTATAACGAAATCACCTGGAGGCCTTGTATGTGCAACATTTCACCTATAAGATATCGCGAAAAGGCCTTCTACGTACAAAAGTGGAGGCGATATGCGTGCATATATTATGTGATGAATAATAACATTCAATGCGAGTGTATACATATTCTACAGAACTAACCTGTGATCTTATGCGACTTAGCTTATGATAACAAATGAAGATTTGACAACTGCTACGGATTGATTCGACTTACTTTGTACGAGTGTACGAGACGAAACAAAATGTACAAATGAACTCAGAAAAGAAGTGTTTTATTCGAGGAATCTCATCAATCTGACGAGTTTATCCACGGTGTTTTGCGGGTTTGATGTAATTAGTATGAATAAACGAGTTGTAACGTGAACTTTCATGCGATTTCTGGTTGTCTGGGGACGTAACGCCGGAAAGAAGAAGAAGAGTCAAGGTTGAAACCAAAAATAAAATCATTTCGATTTCCCCATCTAAAGGCGGGGTTGGGTATTAGTATTACTATTATCTACAGTTGAATTCTTTTCAAGACTGTTTTTGGCAGATAAATCTTCTAAAATCCATTGAAATCCATGCATTTTATAGAAATTATTTTATTACAAACTTAAAACCCCCATGAAAAAAGACCAAAAAAAGAAAATATAATCAAACTATTTAAAGAAATACAGATATTCACGCCAATTGAACACGAGCAGTAAAAGCAATTTTTGCAATTTCTCATCGTAATAGGCTGTTTTCCATCACGCTAATCTGTCATGAAACGACCTACTTTCCTGCACTGAAGTATACAGTGCGGGAATAGTCATTACCTAACTGAAACTAGTGTTGTAATGATTCATTACGCAACGCTTTCTCATTACGCAACTGTTTTAAGTTGCGTAATGAATCTTAACACAATAATTTCTCAGAAATTGTAAAATAATGGTGAATGCATTCCGAAATAATTTCTGATAGCCTCAAGTGGTCTTCTACGAAATTGCAAAAAATGTTGTACGTAACTCGTTGCAGAACTCGATTTTTACAGCACTCGTCGTAATTATCCTACTCGGCAAGCCTCGTAGGATAAATTTACAACTCGTGCTGTAAAAATCATCATTCTGCAACTTGTTCCGTAAACTACTATTATGATAGGATATCTATAATTGCTATTAACTTATAAGAGATATAAGATTTAAAAATGATATCTAAAATTTACTCCTAGAATACCATTCGCATATCATATTAAGCTTTTGTGAGATCTAATTAATAGCTGCAAGCTATTCATTAGTCTGCAAACATCAAATTAAGCTATGCCTCAGAAGTTGCAGGAATAAAATTAAGATATTATCCTTAGATCTTTTATCTCTTACGTCAATCAAGTCAATATTACGTTTTGATTGTCAGTATATCATTTCTGCTCTGAAAATGTTGAAAGTTATATGCAAATTTGAAGCGTAATAAGTGTTTCTTGCCTAAAAAGTTGTAAAATATAAAGCTCAACTTAAGTAGTAGCGTTATTCGGGACAACATTTATCTCTTTTTTCAATTATTCTTAAATTTCATTTGGAAATGAAAATGTTACAAGTTTCATATTTTAACAACAAGTACTGGCATCTATCGCTCGTAACTATATACTGTATTTTGTTTCCTGAAAATTTTAATTATGTAGAATATTTTTATATGGTCACTCATGTAAACAATGATCCGAAACATTTGAAATGTCGTTATTTACTAAAATCATGGCCTCTAAAGCCAAATATGATGGCCAAACTTACACAAGTAATTTCATGTTTGAGTTTTTTTTTTCAAATAAAAACGCCATGAACCGCAAATTCCTAAGGAAACTCTGCATTCTTGACAGAAGTTCGTTAAGTTTGATAAATTGAAAATGCTTGTGAAATTTTTGATTTAAGCTGCATTTTTCTTGCTAAGGGCCGATCTCTTCACCTTTGCCTAAACCGTGAACCACGCTTACCCATATAGTTCAACTAGGTTTAAGGACTAAGCGGTGGTGAAGAAATCGGCCCTTAGAAAATTTGCAGGATTCATATGAGACATGGAACTTTGGTAACGTTATCTATGATTATTAAAAATATTTTTTCCAGGAAGGTAAAAAAATATGCATCAAGAGACCTGAATTTTCATAAACACTACATTTGTTTAGTTCATTAATAAAACAAAGAGAGGCTTACGTAGAAAATATTCCATCGATAATTATTTATTCGTACTTCTTATTGGGAGGGTCATTCTGATCAATGTTATCCCGCTGATCAATGGTATCTTTAAAATACATATTACAATGTTCAAAATTAATTTATCTTGACTGTCTAATTATGGAAATTAGAATTAGAAAAGCAATGAAGTGAAAAATTAAAAACTTCCATTAGTATCAATCAAATCTTATACAAAGGAATTTCCTAGGCAAGTTTTTGGAATTTGACTCAAAAAAATGTTTTCGCTGTTGATTGGTAACTTTTGTCCCCTCAGTATTTTCATCAAGTCGGTCCTTCTGTTTGGGCTCTAACTAAAAATTATTTTAATATTTCTAATAAGATGTTTAACTCGTATAGGCTTAAGTGAAAGCAAAAAAGCTAAGACCCTCAATGCTCAACGAATACATAACGGGTTCGGATAATGTTCTGTCAGTATACTGGTCAACATATCTAGTTTCTAGAAATGGCCAGCGAAACTCGGAAATATCCTGCGGCCGGAGTTATTCCGGTGGGTTACATGGTCAAGTTGGGTAAAATAAGGGCTATTTTTTGGAACATTCTAAGTTATCTTAATATATTTGCAATGATAATAATTTTATTTCGCATAAATTATTAAGATCTGATATTTAACATTATAAATGAAGAGGTTTGCACCATTTAGAATGTACCGGATCTGGCCACTTGGACGTAATACTCTAAATATTTGGTGAATACTAAACCGTTTGAACTCTCGAAAACTAGAGATCAAACATAATAGTTCACTAAAATGCGTTGCCATAAGCTTGGTACAGATGATTAGATACAAATTGGCTACTTTATCGTAAATTTGAGGCATCTCGTGACCCTAAAATAGTCATTTCTAGGGTCAATCAAATGCAGGACACATGGTTACCCAACTCAATCGTTTCTCAAAAGGCTGATGCGTTTTTGTTAAAATTCTATGTGGCCACATTATAGCTGATTCCGGAAATTGTCTGTGACTTGTAATTTGCCTACTTACAGGGGCACAGCAGCACAATACCCTTGTCACCCAACCTGACCCAGAGACCCACCGAAGTACCGCCGAACACAGGAACAACCCGGAGATCATTTGACCAATTTTCTAAACTAGATATGTGTACTACTACTGACAAAAAATAGTTGAAATCCGTTAACTATTCGCTGAGCGGTGAGAGTTTTAGTATTTTCCCTTTCGCTCAGACCTATACTGCCGTTCTACGCATATTTGTCCAGTGGTCCATAAAGTTTACATAGAACATGGGACAAGTAGGCGTAGGAAAGCAGTATGGACCTATGCACGGGTTCATTATTTGACCTTTTAACGGTGTCGTGTTATTTACGTGACCATGGGAACCAGTGAATTCGGCACCGCTCAAACGTCAAATTAGTGAACTCGTGCATCGGTCCATACGGGTTAACGAATCTCAATACGTCCGCTGGCATTCATCTTCCACCTATTAATTCTAGTTTCTAGGAAAATTGTTGAAGTCTATACAACTTCACACCGCACAAAAATACAAGTGACAGAAAAAAAATGCCATTTGCACATGACCTTGGAAAATCCGGAACATCTCCGATGGCCAATATGCATGGCCAAGCCAATTACTGTAAGAAGACCAAATGTGCCGACGACTGCTTGCGGGTTTGGATTCATCCATTTTTCATAAATCCAAACGTCAAATCGCTCGTTCCCTACCAGAAAGCGAGCCTGCTTGCGGTAGCCATTAGCGGTTTTAAAAGGCTGGATATTCAAAATTTGAATATCCATTTTTTAAAATCGCTAATGGCCACCGCAGGCTCGCTTTCTGGTAGGGATCGGGCGATTTGACGTTTGGCTTGGATCATTTCTATTGAACGGACCCAAGCCAAATGCCAAATCATTTGATCCCTACCAGAAAGCGAAGCTATTTGCGCCAGGCATTGGCGCTCGTAAAAAGCTGGATGGGCAAAATTACCTTAATCATTTTGCCAATCTCCTGTACATTATCGACCAAAAGTTGAGGCCCTTCATCAATATCATTAAATCTTTCAAATAAACCTAAAAGAGTAAATATTGAAAAAAGACAAATCTATCTGTTGTGCAATCTGTATTTAATAAATATTTCAAATCAATTTTCTAACCCCCATAGGTACTAGCAAACAAACATTGAAAATTATATTATACAACAATTCTACTTTTAAGGAAAATTTAAATATTTGATCATTATAACGAAAATATTTTCGTCTTACTTTTCCTGAAGGAAAATTTCACTAACCCAGAATCTATTTTTTTGGATAAATTGTAACGCGTATTTAAGATAATCAATCTTCAAGCTCCTTAATCTGAAAACAATGTCGAAATTCTTACAACTCGAATATTTGACCATTTTATTTCCAAATTAAACGTTTAAAATCTGTCTAATATGCCTAAATGCAGGCAATTTTCCTTAAAGCACATTATTTTAGAAAAAATGGCTTTATGAGCAAAAAAAAATTACACTTGGTATGCTGTATCAAAAATAAGTTCAGTAGTTCATACTTAAGCTTACACTATATTTTAAACACTCATAGTTTACATGTTAACTCGAATCAGTGGATTGTTTAGCACCGACTTAGACAAGATTGACGCATCCTCCAATAATCGAGAGCTGTCCTGGCCACGTCCTTGCGAAAGCTGGGGAATTGGAAAGGATGATTGATTGAACGCCTACTTAAGAAAGATGCAGCGAACTCTACGACCTCTCATAGGTGTTACGGGATGTTGTGGAACGTCGATGGAAAGGCTATTGCCATAGGATACGATCGGTAGACGTTCTGGCCGACGAATGGTTAATATTTACGCATTGTGATCATGCGCTGCTGATCAGAACAAACTCACCAAATTCCTTTTTCGAAACTCCTCTGCAATCCGTCGCTCCTCAATAATAAACAATAGCGTGAGCCGTAACTCAAACACAAAAACTCATTGGTCGCAACAAAAGGGACCTCAGCACCTACACCGGTCTTATAGCTGGACACTGCCCCAGCAGATACCATTTACAAAAGATCGGAGCCATCCAAAACCCAAATTGCCGTTTCTGTAGTGAAACGTGCGAAACCTCACAACACCTTCTCTGCTCCTGCAGTGCACATATACAACGAAGATCCAAAATATTTGGCAAGCCCTTTTTGGAGCCGGCCGATATTTGGAACGCATCTCCCAGGGAAGTGGTCGGCTTTATCAGGCTGATCGTACCAGATTGGGGGATTCACAATGCTGCAACTTAGAACTTCTGCCCATCAATGGCAGATGGCTAAAAGTTCAGTCACCGCGCAAAGTATTCCGGTGGCGTTCCCGCCACTGAGGGTCTTTGTAAAAGCAAAAGGGTATATCACCATAGTTCTAAAAAAATGGACGCAGTGATCTCACACCCGACAGAAGGAGGAGCCGTAACGTGCCCATCAAAATGCACACACCGCAGACATCTAGTTCCATCTCATATATTTTCTACATAAATTTAAAGAACAATCTTGACGAACTTATTCAAAATTCATAGTTTTTAAACATAAAAAATTTAAAATTTCTTGATTTTCCTACCACTTTCAAGATCACACACATTATCTTTTTTCATGCGGTTGCTGATTGTACGTAGAAAAAAATACTATATAATGCATAAATAATCATCAAGAGCATAAGAATAAGTTTGTGAAATTCATAATTTAATTCTATAAATTCACCTCCACACTCACAATTCAAAAAATGTGAACAAATTTGGACCAATGCATTTTGACGGTGGACTATGAAAAATATTTATCATAATTTGAATGTTTCTTTGAAACTTGTGGCCAAACGCGATGATAACACACTGTCTGCACTAAACTACAAGCAAAGTTGCAACGAATATAATGCCCACACGCCATACTGCCTTGCACCGAGCAAACAAGCACAAATCCAATGATCTTCAAAACGGAGGTGTGACTTGAAGAGAAATCAAAAGCCGCCTTTGCCCGTGTTCCACGGGCTGCTCTGCACCAATTCAGATTCTGATGAAGCTTTCAACGGCCTTAGAACGCACTCGCGAATGCTAACAAACTGATCCAAGTCAACACCAGTCATTCAAACATGGAAGTCAGATTCAACCGTCAGAGTTTGAAGAAATTATCATACTTACAATTATCACAGATTTATTCATTTTCACTAGATGTGAATGGTATTGGACGCCGATAAAAAAAAGCTCACAGAAAGCACTCAACACCGTTCGGTCAATTCCCGCTGCGTGGCCTTCACTTCAACCGCTCCGTACAAACATCCGTTTTCGTAGAACTTTAGAGTTCAACTAACTCTTGTTCACTTTCAACATAACCGCCAAGCAAAACAAACCAAACAACGAGTTGCTAAAGCAGTGTGGTTCAGACTCGCATAACACACAGAGTCATAAGGAGTTGCTTGCAGCAGTTCTCGGTAAACTCGGCGCTCTGCTCGCTGTCCGCTTCCAAGGTATGATGCACTTTTTCCTCCAAATGCAACTGAAGTGGTGTTGTTGTTTCATTAATTCACAGCATGTATACTAAGGTGGCCCATTTTATATGACACAAATCAAACTGTAAAAAACTTAATGTAAATTCCCCAAATTTGTTCATTTAGACCTACTGCGAAAATTTGAGCAAGTTTTGAAGAGACCAAATATATGGAAAAACTATTCCAATTCCATTTTCGACCAGAGGTTGGGTTGTAGTAGACGAATTTCCTTTACTATTGATTTGAAGATTCTATTACACATTGATAAAAGACTGCAACAAACCGGAAGTATTTCCGTCTTGAAACAACTCAAACTTTCACAGTAGCTTCTGGAGTCCAAATGAACAAAGTTGGGGGTGTATATTGAGGTTTCTGTAGTTTGATCATTATCGGCCACCCTAATGTATACTAACAACACGATGCACTTGTCGGGTAACCTCGATTTCGATGAGATAATATGAACACACTGCACTGCCCTACTGCACGTAGCTCTACTGCACCATGCACCACATTAATTCGATTCCCTTTCGCGACTGCACCGACTGGCGCCTAAATCATGCATTCGATCCACGAGGAAATGAATGCAAGAAGGTTATTCGCTTGGTCGCAAAAAAATGAATATCAAAAAACGTATCACTTCCTGCTGGACGAGTTATTCCGATCGTTTCTCGCCTTTCAAATTCGCGCCGTTGACGGAGGTTTCCGATAAAGTAATTCCCGCTCGATGCAACAACCCGGTACGATGTGTCTTCCTACGCGGTTCGACTGTTTGTAAGCAACGATGCGCGATTTGTTGGTTGTTTTGAGGCTTAAGCCGTTCGTTCTGAAGAAAGAAAAAATCAAAATACAACTCAGCATTCATTGGCTCATGCGGCGCGTACAACCGCCACAGACGTATGATGATCCCAACCAGCTGAGAGGAAGTTATGTTCGGGCACCGGTTGAGAATGGAAGTGGAATGGGGTGATCGATGACTCGGCAGGAAGCATCATAAATGACGTATCGCTTTTTGTGTACTTTTTAAAATTCTGTCACTTTATAATGAAAACCTTCTTGTACTTGTCTCTGACGCTACATCCCAACTGGGAAAAACCTTAGTGGTTGTATGGGCACTTTCGCGGTCCTGGGAACTTTCTTTTTTTGCATTTGGAAAGCGCGAAGATACTCTATGTCCAGGGAGATCGAGAAAATGTCTCGACCAGCTGGATTTGAACCCACAACCATGGTCTTACTGAAAAGCCGTGCAACGACCCCCATATTTTAAGTAATCCATGATCCGGGAACAAATTGATCCTTGGCGTTTATTAATTTAAGATCGAGTTACAATTCCTCTGAAGGATGCTAGACATTACGTCAGCGTCACATACATTCAAAAAAATTCCCAGTTTTTAATTGTCTAATGATTTTAAACTATTTTCTTAAAAATTATAGATGTCATAAAATTATTAAAATATTTCAAAAGAGTATCCCACATTGTTGAGAATGGCAGTACTAAAAAATACGCTGATTCTAAGCCTAGATGTGAAGTTTTAGCATTTGGAATGTTGAGATAGCTTAAGTATGACGTACCGTAAAACGGGGTAACATTGTTCGAAGTATCCGTACTAGTTAAAAATTTGAAATCAACATTTATCGTTGAAATACTTTCAATTCACGAATGTTGTTTCTCTTCTTTTTGAGAAAATATAGTTTCTTTCATGCGTAAATTGTCCAACTTTTTGAAGCAATGATTTCCATTATTATGGATACCGCTACCAAAGATTTATATCTCTCATGAGTTCAGCGGATGATACAAGCAAGGAAGATGCGATGACTTCTAAAGATGGCATCACCAAAATAGATTATGTTATCAAAATTTCCAGTACAGCAAGATTGACGAATTTCTATGAAAAACGCAGGATTTGGAATTGTATATTTTTGAAAGCATTCCGTGGTTCAAAGTGTTTTTCATTTGTACATAACTCAAAATATAAATGACTTTCAGGAGTTTTGCCGTTAAATTTGGCCTCAGGGACCATGATTTTAATAAGGCACGAAATTTTGAATGATACCGATCATTGTTTACATGGGTGATCATTGTTACCCCATATCAGCAAAATAAAAAAAACGCATAGCCCAATTGGGATCAATGTCTTGTAGTTCCACAAAAATAAGGTTATACCAAAAAGTATACAATAAAAACGTGTTAAATTCGGAAGGGGTTTTGCAAGGAATCAGCTGAAAATTATTATAGCGAAACTCAACCAAAAATTCAGTCAAGGATCTCACAAGTTATTTGAAAACAAATGCATTTCAGAAAAATAAACCATGGATTTCTTCAGACATTTAAAATTAAAAAAAAAAACATGATTTTCTCAAGCATGCCTCGAAGAACCACTCTAGTAATACCGTTTTGACTCATATTCCGAACACTTAAGGCCAACCGTGACTTCAAATGCATTGCATGGTCATAAATTAGATGATATTTGTGAAAATTTCAATTTTTTCGCAAAGTCTGACTGTTAGCTGTTTGGAGTGCCGAAAAAAATGTACATTTAAACTTGTTTAGTATTGTTTTTATGTAAAAGTATGGAACAACATTTTGATTCAAATGCCGAACATTGTGTTCATTCTGTCTCATATTCCGAACACCTTGATTCAAATTCCGAACAGCACAAATAAATAATATTCAAATGAATTATTTCGCAAATAAATTGTTCTGAGCTTGTTCTACTGGTCTCAAACTAGATAATCATCATTACTCAATACTTTAAAACACATTAAGGAATTTTCTGACATGTCAACTTCGGTTTCGCGTTATTTGCAATTCGGCTGATGAAAAATATAATCGGGTGATTATGGCATAGCAAATCTTTTGTAATGTGATACGAGTGTTTTGTTTTAACGAAGGTTGAATTCATTGACGGCTTACACACTTAATCGTAGAATTTCATTTCGGTAAACTTAAACGACGAATTCAGTCGGTAAAACATATTTTTACTGAAATCTCGTTCATATTTGACAGATGAGCGACATTGACAGATGCAAATTGACGAAAATCAGTAGTTTACATAAATTACTGAGACTCGGTAATCTGTTTTGCCACAAAAATCAGCAAACATATTTTTTACTGAATTTCGGCAAAACGCATCTGTCAAAACCGAAAAAAAACAGAACTGCAGTTATCAACATGTGCTCGGGTTGTATTGAAACGTTCTTCGGAAGAGCGCCTACATGTAAGTATTTACAAAATTGATTGTATTATAGCATATAATTTTGCCTATAAATTAATCATTCATTCGATTCAGCAATAATTAAAGCCTTTTTTACATTTTACATAGGAATGTTCCCTGGATCATCTATTCTTTACAATGAAAGTGCGCAGCGAAAGTGGTCGTGTCGTTACTCGGTATTTGCTTTAAACGGAAAAGCCCAACATTCTTCATATTAAGTAAAAAGTGAGATGTTTACAATGGCGACGGTATATACTTTTTCAACGCAATCAAACATTTATTTAGTTTCAATAAATTTGTCTTTATTATTAAAAATTATGTGTTGCTTTTTCTTGTTGTTCTTCTTCCAATCGAAAAATAATCATTTGCCGAATTTTGGTAAAAGTGTGCCGAGATTTTCGGCAATGGACTACCGATCTCTTCGTCGAATTTTGACAGCTGGGTTGATTTAAAATTTTACAGAACAATCGGCACTTTGAACTTTTACCGAGATTTTCGCCGAAATCTTAGCTGTTGGGTTCTCGGCGATTATTTTTACCGGCCTCGGCGAAACAAATTAAGTGTGTAGACATTTTAATGCAGGGGTCCGTAGCCTTGAGGTTATGTATTCGCTTCATAAGCAGGTGGTCAGGGATTCGATTCCCGAAATCCGTCCAGCCACCAGAAGACGCCGCACGGAGGACCGTGCTTTTGAGAGCACATCCATCCTCCGTCAGTATCAGATGGTGATTGTAAAAAAACAGACCCTCTTCGAAGGCGGCTAGCCTCAAACGACTCAGGAACACGGAAAAATGAACCACCACAAGAGCAATGGACTATGGCTTATATGGAATTTGATTGGACTAACAGCAGAGCACTCTCCTACCTGCTCGGTGAGAGAGTAAAAGGGTAGAAGAGAGTAATGATGAATATAGATTAGATGAAAATATAATTTGTATCGGTAAAGAAGAACTGTGATTTCGGCACAGTGGTGGCCATGAGCACAGAGTGCCTTTCAAACAAGCATAAGGAATAAAAAAAGGCATTTTAATGCTAAAAATGAGATCAACTTCACTAGTAGTGAATCACTACCTTCAAATCTTCGAATGAATACCTGAATTGAAAGATTGAACATATTTGCAGAAATTCTATAGGATTTTTCTTGAAAAATTCTATGAAAAATGTAAGAGTTTCTCTAAGATCAACTGTTGTAATGTTTTTTAGTTTCATCATATGGTGCACTTTTTGTCTTAAACTTATGATTTTTTTTTGAATGAATTCCAGAAGCAAAATAATAGGAATTTATATGGGAAACTTTAAAAGAATTTTTGATGAGTCGTAGTGGCAGTTCACATTCACATTTCTTGTAGAGATTTTCCGTGAATGGAATCTTAGAAGGGATTCTCGTGGAGTAATATAACTCCAGGACCCCAAGAGAATTACAATGAGTTGTTGAACAAAGGAAAATAGATTATTTTAAAAATGATTGAATTATGTCGTGAAGTTTAAAAAAAAAACTGAATTATTCGCTTGAAAATAAATTGGAGATCGTTTCTGAACGAGTTTAAGAGAGGATACCGAAAAAATCAGAAGTACAAAATTTTTTTGCGTTGCTGGTAACGGAGTAATTTGAAAGTTTGCATACTGAAAACTGTCATGTTATTTACTTTCCAACTCTTATTGCTACTGCTTATTTAGGAAGAAATAGCTATGCATTCGAAAGTCAGAGATGAAAAGACATGACAATTTCCATTGCCGGCCACGCTCATCTTCTCCGTTACGAGGAAACGAAAGGACAATGATGATATGACACATACTTGAAGAGAGGCCAGGGACTTACAGACCAATGAGTATATATACTTAGGTGTGGAAGAAGAAGCAGTGGCTATGTATTAGAAAAACAGAAAATAATGGTCTTGGATTCACTTTAAGCGAGTGATACGACCGGATCCAAATTCAGTGTATGTATAATTAAGTGTGTTTTTGTATAAGTGTGAATTTAATGTTTATAGCCAGGGACGAAAATACTCAATCTACTTTCGCCTATATTGACACTTGCTGGGTAGAGTCTTCGTCGATTTTTGTTTGTTTTTATCCTCACCTTGACAACACAACAAATATTGGCAAAGCGCTTGCCTCAAGATTTTCAGTTTCCTGTTATCCTGCTGATGCTCAACCGCTTTGTGATTATCGGAAACAAAAAATGATATTCATTCGAACCAGCTTGACTTTTTTACATTCCGTTTCAAGAAGTTGTAGTTTTTGCACGAAGCACACTAGAGACGCGTCATTATCATCGATTCCGTGCATCGGATCATTCATTACCCGTATAGCAGCATATTTTTTAATTAATATGAACCTCATTGATAATCAATTTTCTAAAACCGACATCAAAAACACCAACGACTTACGGGCATCGTTGTTTGTTTTCTTCATCTACTATTGTGCCATCTTCATTGGTACAATCATATTGGTGGTGGTGCGGTTGCTTTGATGGTGGCATAAATGTCAGTGAATTGAGTATAGTGAGCATGAGTTTTTTCGTCCCTGTTTATTGCAACGTTGGGAGTGACGCAGCTAAGAAAGTTAATGTCGCTCTAAGCATGTTTATCTTCTAGTGATGAAGCACAGGTATTTCCAGCTTGTGTCCTAGCTAATGGGCTTTGGTTTAAGCGCCACACACTTAATCGTAGAATTTCATTTCGGTAAACTTAAACAACGAATTCAGTCGGTAAAACATATTTTTACTGAAATCTCGTTCATATTTGACAGATGAGCGACATTGACAGATGCAAATTGACGAAAATCGGTAGTTTACATAAATTACTGAGACTCGGTAATCTGTTTTGCCACAAAAATCAGCAAACATATTTTTTACTGAATTTCGGCAAAACGCATCTGTCAAAACCGAAAAAAAAACAGAACTGCAGTTATCAACATGTGCTCGGGTTGTATTGAAACGTTCTTCGGAAGAGCGCCTACATGTAAGTATTTACAAAATTGATTGTATTATAGCATATAATTTTGCCTATAAATTAATCATTCATTCGATTCAGCAATAATTAAAGCCTTTTTTACATTTTACTTAGGAATGTTCCCTGGATCATCTATTCTTCACAATGAAAGTGCGCAGCGAAAGTGGTCGTGTCGTTACTCGGTATTTGCTTTAAACGGAAAAGCCCAACATTCTTCATATTAAGTAAAAAGTGAGATGTTTACAATGGCGGCGGTATATACTTTTTCAACGCAATCAAACATTTATTTAGTTTCAATAAATTTGTCTTTATTATTAAAAATTATGTGTTGCTTTTTCTTGTTGTTCTTCTTCCAATCGAAAAATAATCATTTGCCGAATTTTGGTAAAAGTGTGCCGAGATTTTCGGCAATGGACTACCGATCTCTTCGTCGAATTTTGACAGCTGGGTTTACAGAAAATTTTTCAGAGGAGTCATTCATTTGTTTCGCCGAGGCCGGTAAAAATAATCGCCGAGAACCCAACAGCTGAGATTTCGGCGAAAATCTCGGTAAAAGTTCAAAGTGCCGATTGTTCTGTAAAATGTTAAATCAACCCAGCTGTCAAAATTCGACGAAGAGATCGGTAGTCCATTGCCGAAAATCGCGGCACACTTTTACCAAAATTCGGCAAATGATTATTTTTCGATTGGAAGAAGAACAACAAGAAAAAGCAACACATAATTTTTAATAATAAAGACAAATTTATTGAAACTAAATAAATGTTTGATTGCGTTGAAAAAGTATATACCGCCGCCATTGTAAACATCTCACTTTTTACTTAATATGAAGAATGTTGGGCTTTTCCGTTTAAAGCAAATACCGAGTAACGACACGACCACTTTCGCTGCGCACTTTCATTGTGAAGAATAGATGATCCAGGGAACATTCCTATGTAAAATGTAAAAAAGGCTTTAATTATTGCTGAATCGAATGAATGATTAATTTATAGGCAAAATTATATGCTATAATACAATCAATTTTGTAAATACTTACATGTAGGCGCTCTTCCGAAGAACGTTTCAATACAACCCGAGCACATGTTGATAACTGCAGTTCTGTTTTTTTTTCGGTTTTGACAGATGCGTTTTGCCGAAATTCAGTAAAAAATATGTTTGCTGATTTTTGTGGCAAAACAGATTACCGAGTCTCAGTAATTTATGTAAACTACCGATTTTCGTCAATTTGCATCTGTCAATGTCGCTCATCTGTCAAATATGAACGAGATTTCAGTAAAAATATGTTTTACCGACTGAATTCGTCGTTTAAGTTTACCGAAATGAAATTCTACGATTAAGTGTGTATGACGCTATATTATTTGGTTTTTATTCTTGATTTTTCAGTATACTGTTCGACATTAAAAATAGTTGTTTCATAAAAAAATGACTTTTTTTGCAAATGTTAAAAGAACGACGTTCTTCTCTGAACAACCCACTATTGCAAAGTCCACACACTTAATTTGTTTCGCCGAGGCCGGTAAAAATAATCGCCGAGAACCCAACAGCTGAGATTTCGGCGAAAATCTCGGTAAAAGTTCAAAGTGCCGATTGTTCTGTAAAATGTTAAATCAACCCAGCTGTCAAAATTCGACGAAGAGATCGGTAGTCCATTGCCGAAAATCGCGGCACACTTTTACCAAAATTCGGCAAATGATTATTTTTCGATTGGAAGAAGAACAACAAGAAAAAGCAACACATAATTTTTAATAATAAAGACAAATTTATTGAAACTAAATAAATGTTTGATTGCGTTGAAAAAGTATATACCGCCGCCATTGTAAACATCTCACTTTTTACTTAATATGAAGAATGTTGGGCTTTTCCGTTTAAAGCAAATACCGAGTAACGACACGACCACTTTCGCTGCGCACTTTCATTGTGAAGAATAGATGATCCAGGGAACATTCCTATGTAAAATGTAAAAAAGGCTTTAATTATTGCTGAATCGAATGAATGATTAATTTATAGGCAAAATTATATGCTATAATACAATCAATTTTGTAAATACTTACATGTAGGCGCTCTTCCGAAGAACGTTTCAATACAACCCGAGCACATGTTGATAACTGCAGTTCTGTTTTTTTTTCGGTTTTGACAGATGCGTTTTGCCGAAATTCAGTAAAAAATATGTTTGCTGATTTTTGTGGCAAAACAGATTACCAAGTCTCAGTAATTTATGTAAACTACCGATTTTCGTCAATTTGCATCTGTCAATGTCGCTCATCTGTCAAATATGAACGAGATTTCAGTAAAAATATGTTTTACCGACTGAATTCGTCGTTTAAGTTTACCGAAATGAAATTCTACGATTAAGTGTGCATATAAAGTCATCATTCAAATAAACATGCTAATTTGAAATGTGCAAGGAGGGAATTGTCTACCTTTAAGAGTTCAATGTGGTCTATTTTGTGAGTCGCAAAATACAATGCTAAAATTCGTCGATTTAACCATCAGTCGTATTTTTTAATTGTGATTCAGATTCAGTGACTTAAAATCGAGTAAATAGCCCACTTTTTATTTTTGGAAACCTAGTAAATGATCAACTCCACCTCGGAATTGAAGGTTTTCACTTTTTAGTTTTGAAAAATTGTTTCAGTTTATGTTGTAACTTTGTGTGAAAATTACGTTCACAATGTTCGATAAACATCAAATCAGTATAGTATCAGTACCTATTTTTCGGTATTCCTACAGGATTCTACCAGAATTTTCATCAATCAATTTCATCAATCCTCCTAGAGCATTCCTCTAGGGGCAGGGTCGGATTTGGGCTTCGAGGGTCCCGGGTCAGATCTCTTGACAGGAGCCCTCAATACAAAGTGAGGAGAAACCGCTAAGCATAGAAAATTTTTGTATTATGAAAATAAAATATCCGGAAAGCCCCAGAATTTAACTTCGTAAATTTTGCGTAAAATATATCATCAGTATAAAACACTTGAAAAGTCGTACATAATAGATGACGAGATTGAATTTAAACTTAACCGTTCTCAATCAAATCCGAAATTTATAATTCATCGAGACTTGGACAAGAATAGCAAAGATCATATTAATATTTTTTCAATTTGGTTGCTAATGTTTCCATTTAATGAACTTAAACGACAGTTGTTATTGTAGCAACAAGCAAATCGACTGGATTGTACAATATTTTAATACTTAATATGGTTTTTGTAACGGTAAAGGAACAAACGATTGTCTACCGTTGCTTCAATGATATATTCAACTAGTCTTTGTGGACAAAGAGCAATTGTTCCCAGAAAGGCACATGAGCTTCACTCTCGGTCAATTAAACATAATCCAGAATTAACAATATGAGCCTTCCCAAAGCTATATAATTTTAAGGTTCCAGATATTGTCGAACAGTTTAGAAGAACTATGCATGCTTAGACAACTTCCATATAGCCTGCTATAGTCTCTGTAAATAGTTTTCGAGTGGAAATCTCGCAAAGACCATAGCAAAAATACCTTAATAATTTATCCGCTTGGACAAGTAATATACGGAAAAATTCTTTGGATTTGGGTCAAAATTATGATAACTGAGAAATTAATCTACTCTTAGTAAAAATTGCAATATTTAAACTGCACCATGAAAATATCAATACAAAACTATATGAATATATGGTACAAATGGTAAAAATACGATAGAAATGAATATATCGTATTTCCGGTATAATTTCAGATGTGTTTAGTAGAAAAGTTGTTTGAGTACCTTGATAGTGAAATCAAGAAAATTTATAAATTACAGAGTATCTTCATCTCTTCAAGACTATTCCAGGAAATGGAGAACTGTATTTTCTCAAGAAAGCTGTGACAGTTTGCTGTATATTAAATCTAGCAAAGTTTTAAAGTTTGTGATATAACCTTGTTGGCTTTTCATTAGCTAATAGAAATATTTTCATTTATCTGAATGAATATCGTATGTAATTTTCTAACTATCTTCTATCTATAAAAATAAAAATTCAGTGGTATTTCTATGTCACGAAATGGCTTGCGAACGGGTCAATGGATTCGAACAATTCTTTCACTGTCGCATTCGTCCAGAGCTCCAACGTGTGTGTGAAGAAAATACGAAATAGTCGAAAAATGCGAGATAACTAAACTGACATTTTGCATGAGAGATTGAGCGCTAATTTTCAACAGCCTACTTGAAGTTTGCCGGGATCACTAGTTGACTATAAAATAACATAATTTTATGTCATACTTTCTTTGTTAGGAATCGTGAAACCTGAAAAAATCATCAACCGTTGGGAATCTAATCCATAACGCCATAGCGCCATCTGGGCTATCTGGGCCCCAACTACTAATAATCTTATCGGATATGTATTTGAAATTCAAAAACAGATAAGGACCGTTCATTTTATAAAGTGGACACTTTGTTTGTGCTATAAATTTTAAATTTATTAATAAAATCGTAATCGGTTTTCTATGTATCGTACAACTATTATTCTACAATTCTATGAAAATATAAGATCTTTTAAAATGTACGAGAGCTAAATCGTGAGTTTAAACCGCAGTCTTAAGTATACATTCTACTCTTTATGGTCGTTTTACTAAAAAGTCTCATACTTTTAAAATCTTGTACGCATATTTATCGATCTACAGCAAATTGTAAACGTTTTTCTTCGAATGTTTCAATTGGTAATCTCAGAATAACATATTATGAAAATAATATGTGGAAAACAAAATGGATTTTATCACAGCAGTGTTGCCAATTTTGATGATTGTATAAATATTTTGAAAAGTCTTCTAAAAATAAAGCAATCGTTTTTCTGTTGTGCTTTAAATGTGAGGCGTAAATTGTGTTTCATATTAATACTATGTTAGTACTTCCGTTCATTGGACTATGTTTCTCTTTTTTTCTCTTCTGGGGGGGGGCTTGATGGGGGGGGGGGGGTGTATTTGCCCCTTTGGCATCCACCTTTCCCTTCAATCCAGGCTTGTCTAGACACGATCATGAGACATTCTAGTAGCTTTAGTTGAATATTAAACGTGATGCTGTAACAATAAATTAATTTGGTTAATATTACACTACACAAGAATTTAAATATTTTTATCTGTGAGAATACATGCCTTATTTTGTATTCCTTATCGGGTATCCAAGTCACTGGGACCAGTTTTCTTCGAATAATTCTTCTTGGTTTCTATCAAATGTTATTTGAGAAGTTACTGTAAAGCGTTTTGAAGTAGTTATGGAAATAATTTCTGAAAAATAATGAGCTCGTAAATGTATTCTCAGAAGTATAAATATTTTTTAAAGAAATATCTGTGTTGAATGAATTTTAGAAGATACCCAGACAACCAGAAATCGAATGAAAGTTCACGTTACAACTCGTTTATTCATACTAATTACATCAAACCCGCAAAACACCGTGGATAAACTCGTCAGTTTGATGAGTTTCATCGCATAAAACACTTCTTTTCTGAGTTCATTGATACATTTTGTTTCATCTCGTACACTCGTACAAAGTAAGTCAAATCAACATTTGTTATCATAAGTTAAGTCACATAAGATCACAGGTTGGTTCGGTAGAATATTTATACACTCGCATTGTATGTTATTTTTCATCACATAATATATACACGCATATCGCCTCCACTTTTGTACGTAGAAGGCCTTTTCGCGACATCTTATAAGTGAAATTATGCACATATAAAGCCTCCAGGTGATTTCGTTATACGTACATTTTGGTTGTATGGGTACTGGGTACCCTCGTTTTAATTTGTACCCCGCTAATCTGCACATCGTTTAAATCAAAAATCCTGCAAACGTCATTCAACTCATAGAACAAAGTAAAGCGAAAGGGAACATCGATAAACGGAATGCAGCATCAAAGCAAAACAGCTAGAGTAGTAACCATAAATAGGCTTCTCTGTTGTTCGTATGATAATTAGAAGTTCAAATTAAGTACGAACCCTGATGGTTTGCATTAAATGCCGTTCACATTAACGTGGTTGCACGGTTCTTCAAATCATACCAAAAAAAGTTGCATTCTGGGAATTCCTGGCGTGATTCCTCTAGGATCTTTAATGTATACTTAAGTTTACTTACTTATCTAAATATATTAATTCTGTAACAACAGAAAAACTGAAAATTATTTTATGGAGCAAGAGACACGATAAGGCTAAACATCGTACCGCAAGACGTAGTCCTACTTTAAAATCCACCAAACCACAGCTGTTCATTCACCGGAATCCAAAAAGAGATCGAAACAGTGAGCATTATTCCATCATATCACGATCAGCAGCAGGAAGAGCAAGTGGTTTGCTCGCGGAACCCGGTCAATCATTTGGAGAGCTGCTGTTGCCCCACTGTTGGCCGATCTCTGCTGGTAAGGCCCAAACAATAACCTGAAGCACCGAAACAGTAAAACAGCAGAAGGCACACATTTCAAGTGCATGTTGAGTGAAAGGTGCTGCGTTTATCTGCCGGCGCGTGCTGTGCTGTATGTGTGTACATCAGAGATATTCAAAACAATTGAGAAAAGAAATTGTTCGTTGGATGTTTGGAGTTTTTGTTTGAAATTGGGACGCCTCGTAGCGGGATTTGTGGAAAGTTTCGAAGCTTGTGGAACAATGATTGTTTGATTTACATGTAAGGTTAATAAGTTAATATGTTAATGATCTCGTGTTACTTTTCTTAAAGACACTCAAATTAATGCGTTTATTCTTAATAAAACATAATTCATTTGGTTCATTGGAACAAAGGCAAGTCCTTTTCTTTGTGTTACTTGTATCAACATATACGCTTGTCTTTTTGTATATGCTATGTACACCTGAATAGAAAAAAAAATAATCTGTTACTGCTATGGCAGGATGTGAATCCAAAATCTTCATCACAATGCAAGAACCGTCGACTACTATCTAGTGATTGGTCTAGATGTCGCATAAAAATAAATAATCCAAATATGAGTATGTGGTGACTCAGCTCATTTTCCTATATAAATCAAAGAATCTTGAAACTTCGAATCTTCCGACCCAAAACAAACGTAGCCCTCTATTTTTTTATGTCATTAAGCTCCAACCGGCATGCAGGTACACCTCTCGACGAAAACCTATTCACACTTGAAGGCGAAGGCCACCTGAATTAATACGATTCCAAGTCACCACCGCAACGCGGCAATAATTCAGTTTGTTATATTTGGCTTGTAAATACCTTCCAAAGTTCAACACGTGTTGCTTCCGGCCACGTCACAGCGATACAATTCGGAAATAAGGCTCTTGGTTCTCATAGCGAATCCTACCAAAAAAAAAACAACAACTCGGGTCCCCGTTCAAATTAATTGCACATCATAGCAAAAATTTGCCCCTGACATTGGACAAAATCGAACTCCGAACAGTGGTGTCTTCCGAGTACCGTTCTTCCAGTTACCTTTGAATGCCGATTCGTCGCTGGTGGGTAATTTTCGTTGCAATCTAGTTCAGGTATAACAGATGACCGATGGAGGGGTTTGCAAGAAATGGCCAATGAACGGAACAGAGGAACCTTTTTTTTTTGGTGAATCTCAATTAGCGGATGGCGTACGTGACCGAATCAGGCTTGAGTCATGAATCGACAAAATATTGATCCATTCAGATACTGGCAAATATTTGTAATTGTTTTACTTGACCCAGTGTAGAATCTGTGGATCGTGCACTAGGGTGGAGCTTGTTTCTGGAAATCTTTCGTAGTTAAAGTTTATAAAGTGAGGGTGTAACACCACCAAACAAGCTAATTAAACCTAAGCTAAGTTAGAAACGATAGTGATTAAAAACAGTTTCAACATATATTGTTCCAATGTTATTTACAGATATTTCTTTTGTAGTTTCTTTTGTAATATATATTTTTTTCGTGATTTCCGTCATTTTTTGTAGGGCTTTATGGCAAGAGCATCTCCTAAATTTTGATAGAAAATAAACACTTTAAAAATTAGGGTGAAAATATTGTTTCTGCTCCACACCGCTTATCAATGACTGTAAGGCCGTCTTCACAGTTGAGGTCGAAAAACGCGTATTTCTCAAAGGATACAAACTCTAGTGGAATTAAATGGTATAGTACTAACCGATTATCATTTTCCACTTTGTAAATTTAGACTACGAAAATATCTTTCGGAAACAAACTCCACCCTAATCGTGCACCCATATGATGTGCTTACTTGAATTACCTCAACCTACTTCCATCTGATTGAAGTCTGAATTAACTGACCTATGCTTAACACAACGGTCAGTTTCGTTATCGCTGTCTACGCTTACAGCTATTATCGTAAATCTTTATGCCTTTCCATACGGAACTGAACAACGTTCTTGCTATGACGTAAAAGCTATAACTTGGCACCCAACAACTTTTGTAGGTACCTATAGGAATATGTATCTTAAACCTTAGTTACTAGTCACCTTTTATACTTAAGGTTCGTCGCTTATACAAACGCCAAGGTCTCCACCGGAAATTGGCTCTGTCATCTCTTACTCTTAATAAACGCATAATGTGTAAAATCTATCTTCGTCTACGCTGTTTCCACTCTTTAGTCGGTAAACTACAATACAAGCTATGACAAATCATCGCGTCTCCCACTACGTCGAACCTCATTGAGCACACTTTGGAGTTGAGCAACCTCACCGTCATTCAATCTCAGATTTGCTTACAGCAAAGAACAGGCGCTTGTATACGGGGAAAATTGCACGTACGTAATCATCTGGCCGTAACAAGTGCAATCTTTTCAGCACATAAAAAAACTATCATGATCGCACGAACAGAACACAGCCAATGCGTACCTTTCGAAGGTCTAGCAGAAACGCCGAAGCTGAACTGTTCGGGCACAATAAGCCCATAACAACAAATTGCATGTTCTTAAGCGGTGTATATTACTCAGCCTGGCTGTCTCTTAGTATACCAATACCATACCACTACAAATGCTGAAAAGTTGAGCATATCGAGAGAGCCTGTTTGCCATAAAAAAGCACAAACCCCGAAGCAACTTTCACTTTTGCGGCGAACATATTTCGAGAGATCGTGAGTAATGGCGTCATATGCAGTTAGTTTACTGGGCGAGACATAGTGGCAAGCGATAAAGAGAAGAAACAGGTGCGACGTCATCACCGACAACTCGATGTCGGATGGCGATGAAAGATCTGGAAAAGCACAGCGGAACCATAACGGACAAGTTATTCCGCAATTATTGCATTTTACTAAGTAGTAAAAATTGTCTAATAAGTATATGATTTCTTTTACCATTTTGATGAAATGGCTTAGGTTATGGTAGGCCTTTTTTAATGACAGTCAAATTAATAAGAAGAATGTTTTATCAAAAAGTAGTCAATAAAATAAGTATACATAAAAAATATTTTGATCATTTCAGCAATGAAATACTTAAAATAGCACTAAAAAATCATTTTTACATTTCGTAAACAATAAAATAACATAATTGACACTACAAACATTCAAATTGGCACTTAACTTCTTAAGTTGTACCACGGAAAAAATGATAATAATTAATAAATATTCAAAAAAATCCCAATGAAAAACTATAACTAAATTAGGGTTCCTAGTACCGATCCCTTTTGACGAGTACCGGTTCTACGGTACTGTAACTCTCAGTACCGGTAGTACCGGTAAAATACCGGTACTGAAAGTTTTCTTTGCAATGAATATAAAGCACACAGTATTGGATAAAAATGTATGAACATTTTCAAATTCGTCAATTAACACAAGCTTGCTGAAGCATACTCTTCATTTTTATAATACTGACCAAATATGGTTTTAAAATAATAAAAAGAGAGCCGTTCGAACTTTAAAACTTATGGAATACTCACGAATAAGTATTGAAATTCAAGTTTTGTCTGACGTGGTGGACCACTGTACCACATTCATTCAAATCTGTCCTATAATTATCCACAGTTGACCGTTTTATAGGAAATTTGGAAAAGTTGCAGATGTTGTGTATTATGTATGTGGTGCCGAAAATCGTTCAAAATGAATAACTTATTAACTACTTTCATGTTATCACCTTGCTTTTATTCATAAAGTAGGATTTAAAAATGCAAAGCATGTTCAAAGCTCAATGCTTAGCTGCCATACGTGTATGTATTTTACTAACAAAACTTTCATACGCGGAAAAAGCCGTTTCTAAGTCTCAACAAATGTTTCACTTTCAATAGACTCGTTTTATATAAATTATTCCGAACGATTTCTATCAATACTTGTGCCATGACTGAAGCACCTTCAAATGTTTCAATATCCTGAAACATTTATTTATATTTATGGCTAGTTGTCAGAAAGCTTGATATTCATCATCAGCAACTTCATTTTTAATCGACAATCCTGTTGGTAATCATAGGAGCTACTGAATCATTTCAATTCAAAAACTCCATCCTTAGTTTTTTTTAAATATTCCAAAGCATGTACGGCGAAAAATCATCCTTAATGCTGAAAAGATGCTACGCCTTTATTGCCCATAAATGCATGTCAGTCCCATGTTTGCTAGAATTCCTATTCACATGGGACAATAATGCGTTTATGGGCAGTTTATGTAATACGTTCCTTGATCGACCTGAGAAGTAAGTCGTCAACCATTTATTGGGAAAAAAAATATTCAAAAGATTATTAGATTTTTCATTGGTACCGGAAATACCGGTACTCAATGCTTTCCGGTACCGGTATTTCGGTACCAAAAATTGATCGGTAATACCGGTACTTTCGGTACCGGTACTCCCGGTACCAAAACCCTATAACTAAATCATGGAAAATTATAAAAACGACAACAGAATAAGAAAAATAAGCACTGATATATCAAAGAGATATCAATAAAAAATGAAAGCTATTTTAAATTCTCATTTTGAAAATTCCTAATATTTGAGTACTTATTTTCAGTTTTTCTTGGAAATTATTTATTCTTGAAATCAGCATTCGATCCTTTTTTGCAAAAAATATTTTCTAAAATGATGATAAACATTCAAGCTGTTTAGTGGAATACCAATGAACGAAAAACCGAATATAGTATGCCATTTAAATTCCGCTAGAGTTTGTATCCTCTGACAGATTTCGTATTTCGACCTCAACTGTAAGGCCGTCTTCAGTTTCGTGTACTAGACTCGACTTATTTGTCAAAGGATACAAACTCTAGCGGAATGGTATAATACTAAATTATGTTTTTTCGTTAATTCTAAAATGCTATTTTGAGTGCAAACTATTTCGGGTTTCGCGTCGCCTGTGTGACTTTTTTCTTGTTCAACGCGTTTTGTTTGCTGGGGATTTGCTGGGCAGTGTTCCGCGGAAGCCCAAGCAATCGTGTTCGTTTTTTCCTCGTGTCGACTGTTTGCGCGCGATTTTCTGGGCATTGGGGTAGTGTGTTGATTCTGATGTTCTATGTTCCAGTGGAGCGAGCAATAGAAGTTAGATTAAGGCTAAGTAGCCTGTCATTTGTTTTGGTAGCCATATTGTCTTTACAGTCCATAATTTCAATGTGTTAGCACTCAGCCCTCATAATTAACAATGATTTGAAAAAGTATCCCTATATGCGCTTATATGCAGAAAGAATGCCGATACTTCCCTTTTGTCAACAAACTTTGGTTCGTCATTGGAAGTGTCGGCATAAGCGTGTTCTGAGATGGTCCAGCCAATCGAGTTTTTTTTCTTTTCATATAAGTAAAATATGATAACACATGCTTCCGTCCTGACAGCTGAAGAAATGTTGCGTTTAGCTATTTGTACAACAAACTTTGAATGGTTCGTCACTTCAAGTGTCGACATTATTTTCTTCTACTTCGAAATTTTTCAAATCAATTGAAAATATTATGTTTATAACCATGTTTATATCTCACAAATAATTGTTTATCGTGGTCTAATCGTTCATCAAAGTGAATCCCAAAGACCCTCCCCATTAACAAACATCCCTCCCAGTAACCTTTGTGGAGATGCAGAAGTAAATACGGTCTCCAAATAGCAAAGGCTACATACTTATATTCCTTCCCCCAATTCCACCTGACTGCAAGGACGTGGCCGGCGCCGTTATTATGGCCAATCCCAGCCGAACTTCTTTGTGCATTTTCAATGACGTCGGTCAATCACGGAATAGCAACCATTGATATGTGTAGTCAGTCTAAGCTAAGCTATTCTAAAATGGGAGAACATATTAAAAAAAATAACAAGAACATTTGTTCGCGAGTTACCGGTGCGATTTATTATGATACAGTTGTACATCCATCAAATCGACAGTAAACTACCAATTTGTAGTGAAAATCAGATATCACTTAAAAATTTAGAAAACCGTGCAAAAAAGTAACATCATTTCTCAACGTTCCATGCAAAAATAAGGTTTTGGCGGTAAAAAATTTATGGAAACTATTTTTGCACGACCGTGTAAAAAAATCCGTGCAAAAACAGAATTGGGTGCATCTCGGAAGGGAAATGCCATTTTTTTCAAAAGCACAATTGACTAGTGATCCTTTATAGAGAGATAAGCGGAAGTAAAATGGAATGATTTGGCATTAGACCAGCAGTGCTAATTTTGCTCGGCGTCTAGAATAATATTGTAACACGGACATGACTTCCTCATTGCTAAAAAGTGTATTTGGTTTCGTTATAGATCTTTGAGCTAAAAATCCAAACTAATAAACAGTCGAAAAAATCAACAGCTAAAAATCGCATTGACAAAAATTAAAAAAAAAATATTTTTTTGCTTCATGCAAAATTACTTTTACCAAAATAATTTCAAGTGCATTACATTACTCTTCAAGATATTGGTGATATTATTTTTATTTAAGCTAACTACCACCACTCCTTCTGCTGTTATTTTCAGCTAAACTAAATTTATAGAAATATTGAAATATAATTTAAAAAAAAAAACATAGCTATCAGTATGAGGAGTTACATTTAGACAAAGAAGCTCACGGGTGTTCAATATTAAATGAGATTATTTTTAATCAAATAGTAAAAAACATTTCAACGAATTCATTATATTTTTATTAAAAGCATAATGTTTATTCTTCAAGAAAACGTCAATGAATATTGTAGAAAGGGCCTTGATCAGCCGCACGGCGCAACTTAGTCGCGATGCACTCACAAGAACGCTGGACGGCACTTCCAGATACTCGTGATCAACTGCTTCGTATCCTTGGCCCGCCAATTATTGTTGTACACTAGGGCACTGAGGGGGGGCCTTCCTTAGCCGAGTGGTTAGAGTCCGTGGCTACAAAGCAAAGCCATGCTGAAGGCGTCTGGGTTCGATTCTCGGTCGGTCCAGGATCTTTTCGTAATGGAAATTTCCTTGACTTCCCTGGGCGTAAAGTATCATCGTACCGTTTTAACTCATATTCCGAACACTTAAGGCCAACAGTGACTTCAAATGCATCTGATTGGCATAAATTGGCAGATATTTGTATAAATTTTTATTTCTTCGTAAAGTCTAACTGCTAGCTGTTGGGTGTACCAATAATAATGTTATTTCAATTAGTTTCAGTATTGTTTTTACGTAAAAGTATGGAACAACATTTTGATTCAAATGCCGAACACTGTGTTCATTCTGTCTCATATTCCGAACACCTTGATTCAAATTCCGAACAGCACGAATGAATCGTATTCAAATGAATAATTTCGCAAATAAATTTATCTTAGCTTGTTCTACTGGTCTCAAACTAGAGAATCATCACTACTCCCATGATATAAAATATATTGGAGACGTTAAAATTGAACTGCAATCGACTACCATTTCCTTGTTACTTGGTGCCATATTTCAGTGAAAACTTTCAACCGAATCGCCATACAAAAATCGTGTGTTCGGAATATGAGTCTGTTCGGAATTTGAGACAAAACGGTACCTTCCACACGATATACAACTGCAAAAATGGCAACTTAGGCAAAGAAAACTCTCAGTTAATAACTGTGGAAGTGCTCATAAGAACACTAAACTGAGAAGCCGGCTCTGTACCAGTGGGGACGTCAATGCCAAGAAGAAGAAGAAGGGCACTGAGGGAGCCGGAAATATCCTCAATGGGACGGCACTGGGGCAAGTTGGTCAGGTTCCTTTGTTTCGGTACGTACGGCGTTTCGTAAAACCGTACAACACGTTCGCGGAGTGCTTGTTGTTTCGACGCTTTCTTCAATTGAACTGACAGCAAAAGAAACGTGGCACTCATTTTTAGGGAATCCAGAGAGCAAATCTCTTGGAGAAAAAAAGCTCTTTACTTTAATTACAGATATGTTCATATTCATTCTCATTTTTTACTGAACACCCGTTAGAATCCAAATATGGCCGCTTGTTCTGACAACGAGAATATGATACATTAAAAATTATTTTTTTTTAATTAAATCATTTGGATTAATAACTTGGTTGACGTATGAGATCAGAAATGGGGAAAACAACAATTCCAACACTGTTGAAAACATGTAGAGTATAGGTTCACAGACTTTTCAGGAGCATGACCCACCTAACAAACCATCAAGCGTATTCTTCGCAACCCACCAGGGAAACGGAAAGGGGCGAATGACCTTCGGGTTAAAGTCCCGCTCAAACAAACAACAACAACAACCAGGTAAATTCCTCAAAGTAATTAGTTCATATAAGCAAATTGACATAATATATGAATGTAATACTTGAAATGATACTAATGAAGAAATTAAAAAGCCCATTTATGATGGACGAGGAGACAAAATCGGTATAGAAAATTATTCTAATGATTGGACTCGGAAAAAATGCGGCACTTTGTTTTGGGTGTAATTTAAAAAAAAATCAATGAAATATTGGGTAATACTAGATTAGAGTGTTATGTTTATGAGTGTAAAATTTTATCGCGATCTGTCAAGTAGTTTTCAAGATGCATTCGAAACAAGAATAGCTACGCCAGCAAATCTTGGGCGCGGTATACTCTAATAATGAACTTTCCACTTTCGAAAATCACTCTTTATTTTATAAAATATTAGTATGTTCAGTATCAGAGGATGGAGAAGTTCTTAGAGGACGTGTTTTTCATGGTCACAATAAAATATTTTACAGGGGTCTTAGTTTTGCGGGCATTTGCGTCTTATGGGTTTGATATGCCTCCATTATTTTTATTGAATTAAAAAAAAAAATACTGAGGCCTATAACAGTTTTTGAGGAAGAAATTTATTCCTTCGGTAAGAGACATCTTAAATCAATATTAGCTCAAAGGTTTTGTGTTAAACAGAGCAGATTATCACATTCATATGAACCACGGCTCTCCATAATGAGCCATTGTTTTCTAAAATATGATTAAGTCTCAATTACTCCAGGTGTGAATCCATCTTATTATTTGATATGGGCGAATGCTAGAGACAAGACCTGTGAAGAATCTCACCCCATCGCTGATATTTTAGAAGCTTCCATCAGAAAGATAGTGAACTCGATGTTTGTATGATAAAATTTGAAGGTATGCTTCCAATTAACCTCTAGTAAGGTGAAAGTAAAAGTTAAATAATATTTCCAAAGCAAAAACAACAGAATCTTAACAGATTAAACAATACAAATAATGAATAACATTTATGTTTCGTGTGCATTTTCCAAATATCGAGTTGATGTTGTAACTCTCGCGTTGAGTATCATACAGGGGTATCTAGATCGCACACGAATTTCAATCGATTTTAGTTCCATTTCAGTTCCATCGTAGTTTTAAGATGCAGCATGACAAAGGACGATACGTACGTTCTACTAAATCAAAAATTGCAGTTGAGAACTGTCACCGGTCAAGTAATTAGTTAAAGAAAAATCGATTAAGAGTAATCGATCATAATACTGCAGCTCTAGTGAGGTCCTTTCCCACTTTATCAACTTTAATTGTAGTTTTACAGTAATGCTAGCTTTAGATTCACCATTTATAAGCATCAATGGCAGCTTCAGTAGCATGGTTACTTAGGATAAGCATTAATATTATTTTTTAAAGAGTTTTAGTTCTTCTAAAAATTTGATTTTCAATGAAACCCTAAAATGTGCAATTTATAGTGACACGCGAATTTCTGAATAATGTCCCACAAGATTTTTTGAAGAAAAAGTAATTTATTTAGAAATGACTGGAGCAATAACTGTACATAATAATAACTGGTCTGGGACCTTAAATAAGTTGTGAAGAAACTATGAAGATGTGGAGATTTTATTTGAAAATTTTTTCGAGAAATGTTTGAACCGCTGCAATAATGTTTTGATGAAATGTTGGACAAATTTCGATTTTTGCAGCAATTTCTAAAACTAATCGTAGATGAATTTTGAAAATAATACTCACGAAAATACCTGCCATAAAAAAGCGATGTATGGTAGGGTTTCAGAGGGGCCCAGATAGCCGTAGCGGTAAACGCGCAGCTATTCAGCAGGATCATGCTGAGGGTTCGAATCCCGCTGGTCGAGGATCTTTTCGTAATGGAAATTTTCTCGATTCCCAGGGCATATAGTATCTTCGTACCTGCCACACGATATACACATGCAAAAATGGTCAATCGGCAAAGAAAGCTCTCAGTTAATAACTGTGGAAGTGCTCATAAGAATACTAATCTGAGAAGCAGGCTTTGTCCCAGTTGGGACGTAACGCCAGAAAGAAGAAGAAGGTAGGGTATCAAGGAAAAATGTCGAAACTTTTTTTTTTCAAAACTTTGGAATAAATCTTTGTGGAAGAACTCTTAAAAGATCTGTGAGAAAACTCCTAGAAGTAACAACTAAAAAAAATATGCAAGAAATCCTACAATAATTGATAATAAATCTTCGAGCTGTTTAGTAGAATACCTATAAGTAGATGAAAAAACCGAATTTAGTACTATACCATTTAATTCCACTAGAGTTTGTATCCTTTGACAGATACGCGTATTTCGACCTCAACTGTAAGGCCGTCTTCAGTGTCGTGTACTAGAGTCTAGTACACGACACTGAAGACGGCCTTACAGTTGAGGTCGAAATACGCGTATCTGTCAAAGGATACAAACTCTAGTGGAATTAAATGGTATAGTACTAAATTCGGTTTTTTCATCTACCTACAATAATTGCTAGAATTTTTGTAGAGTAATCTTTGTAAAAATTATTGAAGGTCGTAGCGCTGGATGGATTTTCGACCAAGTTCTTAAGAAATTCCTCTATCCATTCTTTGAGAAATCGCTGTTAGTATCCCTGAAGAAGTTTCTCAAAGTATTCTAGAAGGAATTTCTGGAGAAATCGGTCGAACTCCTGAAGAATTCCAAAGGATCTGAGAAAAATATCATTAGGAATTTGTGGAATAGTCTCTGAAGGCTTCGCTGACGCAGTGGTGGAATAGTTCGCATCATGAAGCAGCTCACGAGTGTATACCAACGCATAACAAACATCACAAACTCGCGAACTGGGTAGGTGTGAGTAAGTCCGCACTCGTCTGCTCGGGAGAACATGTCAAAAGAAGGAGCAGCTCGGGAACGTTTACTCGCGAGTAACCGAGTATAGTATGATTTATTATGGTTTTGATAGACAAATCAATTGTATAACCATCAAATCGACAGTAAACTACTAGTTTATAGTCAAAAACCCTTGGAAACCATAAATCTCGGAGGGGAAGCAACTTTTTTCCCAAAAGCACAATATGACTCTGAGCAGCTCCGAACACGTACACGTACACGAATCACTTTAACTTCGGTTACCCGGGAGCACGACAGATGCGAGTAAACCAGCGCTCTGACGCTCGGGAGCGTTTGGCTTTGTTTTTGGTCCAGCTCAGCAGAACTGTTCGCCACTTTCCATCACTGTCACTGAGCCTCTAGAATGTTGCAACAAAATTCACTGCAAACAGCATATGTAAAAATGTGACTTTAAAGACCATTTTGAGAAAAATAGATTTAAAAACCTTACTACAATAGAAACTTTTTAAAGACTAGCATTAACATACTGACCAAGACTCTAGTAGTAAGAGACCTGCTTACCTGAGAAAAATACTTTTTTCGTACCTGTTGTAATTTTTGCTGTTTTCCTACAAAGTTTTTTGTCTTTGCAGAAACAGGCGAAAATGTTCTAAACAAAAGGACGTATTCTAGCATGTATTACTAATTCAAAATAAATTCTCTGGTTGTGGCCAAAACTCCCTGAGTATTCCAGGTTTTTTCCAGGTTCAATAAAATTCCCTGATAATCCCAGGTTTTCCATGTTTCTCCAAGTAGTAGACAGTCTGTTTATGAATATACTCTGAAGATAAGTATGCTGTTCCGCTTAAAATCTTCGAACAAAATGGTCAAGGAATATTCTACAGCGATCTCTTTTAGATCTCCTTTACATTTCATTTCAACTGCACACTGCGATCAAATAAAGGTGCTTTCCATTTCTGGAAAGACATATCCCGCGTATCGAGGCAACTACTTTTCTTTTCTGGTGCATAGTCCCCATAAATTATTCAAACCAATGTAGTCAACTGCGCAAGTACGTAGTCAGGGTATTCCTGAATTTCGCCAAAAAAATAAATTTCCTCCTTTTACAAGCCAGTAATATTTGAGTGCCCTCTTTCTGAAATTTTCACCTGGTAAGCTTAAGGTGAAGATAAAGCGAAGCCAAACCTCAAAAGGCACAAATCTGAAGAACTAGATGTCCGTTCAAGCTGGAAACTTGATCGGTTAGTCACTCGCTGATGGCGATCACATCTTCAGTGTGATCGGTAGTTTTCTGATCTTTAGATTTCTGCTCTTGAAAATTTGATGTTTGGCTTCGATTCATCTTCATCTCTCCGAGTATAGGATCTTCTTCTTCTTATTGGCATTAACGTCCCCACTTGGACAGAGTCAGCTACTCAGCGTAGTGTTCTGAGAGCACTTCCACAGTTATTAACTGAGAGCTTTTTTTGCCTAAGTTGTCATTTTCGCATTCGTACTTCGTGTGGCAGGTACGATGATACTTTATGCCCAGGGGAGTCAAGGAAATTTCCATTATGAAAAGATCCTGGACCGATCGGGAATCGAACCCAGTATGGCTTTGCTTTGTAGCCGCGGACTCTAACCACTCGGCTAAGAAAGGCCCCAAGTATAGGATGTCCGAGTATAGGATGCCGAGAGTAATTTCATTGGAAAAATCTTTTACCTATAGGATTCGAGCCCATGACCTCCGCAAGGACGTACTGAATAGCTGTGTGGTTAACTCTATTGCCATTCGAGCCTCCATGCCAATTACTAACTTTAAAATATTCGCCCACAATTATGTATATTTAATTTCATACAACGAATCATGAATAACTTCCGTGTACCGTCAGTATCATAAATGAATCTTCATCAACATGCAAAGACGAACACATTCAAAAACAGGTTTGCGTTAGAAAACGAGCTGTTGCACGTCATTTGTGCTTCATTAATTTATCTAAATTGTCAATCTGTATCAGAACAAGAAATCATCAGATATAAATCTGGTAATTTTTTCCCACTAATCTATAATTGCCCAGTGTGCCTCCCCAACTCGATCCTTAAAGCATATCAAGCGCTACCCCTTTTTATTTGTCACCCAACTGTAACCATAACTATAGACTAAGCTCACAACACGATTGCAGCCCGAAGAAGCACGATTACACCATGCGGTTTAGGGTTTTTATGGCTAACAACTTTCAGCTCCCCATACCTACAACAATCACGCTCGCTTTCAGAGAGACTGGCCGATCTTCGGCTCCATTTGAGTCTCCCAAATCAACACTTCTGCAGCCGTTGCCGAAACCAGTCTCAAGTCGGAATCCATACGAGATACATCAACGGCATTAGCGTCCATCAAGTGGGTTCAACGCGTGGTATTCGCTCCTAAGTTCGTATACGTCATAAGCGTAAAGACTACGAAGTGGTCTCAAAGGCACCTTTGAAATTTGAATTTTTACCCTTGCTTGTAGAGTGACACCTGCAGAAGCCGAAGGAAAGGGTTGGCGTTGGAGCAGAACAGAAACTAGTCTTTGAAGGTTTCTTGAGGATAAATCGAGATCGTTGAGCTCAACCATGAATCGAATCGGTGCAATCTGTCTAGCAGTAAGTACCCCCCTTTTTTGATTTATTGTAAATTTCATCACGCAAAGGCAGCGAAAGCCAACCTGGAACAAAGTCGGATACATACATGTAGGCATGCGGATGACTGAATACCACCGCAGAATCGAATGAAAGTGCAACGCCAGGAAAAGTAAACCGATGAAAGTGTCCCGGAAACTTTCGCACATTTGGCGATCGCCTGGTCGATGATTGTTGTTACCGTTCAAGTGATCCAATTTTAAAATCGCAAGCCAACAACCGTATTGTATGTTGAATTCAACGATGGTGTGTTGGTTGTATTGGCATGTTTGATCGTCGAACCATCATCATTGCCGCGCACAAGCCGCGAAACGTTGTGAGGCGCGTTTTTCGCCTTGAAGTTATTTAGTTTTACGTAATCGGTGTAACACTTTTCGTGCGGCAGTGCACAGCAGCTCACAAACCGTTGCGAGCCAAAGACACTATAGAGGCTGATAGACCTACATTGGTCTGGAAGACGCCAGTCGTGGATCGGCAGAGGTATCTGAGCGAGGTTTGGATTTACCGAAAATGACACGATAAGTGGGTCATGGCTGCAGCAGAGAGTGAATGTATTTTATCGAACCAGTCGATCAAGTGACACTGCTGCGATATTATCAAATCGATTTTGCTTTCATTGATGCTTCCAGAGAATTCCATATTGTAAACGGAGAATGTCATTCATAGAAACACGGAAGGTGAAGTGAATTCGTTTTCTTTTAACCTTCTGTCTGTACCAAAAAGTAGATAAGTTGTCTGTACCTTAGAGTCAAATGACCCCAAGTTCAATTCACGATGCGATATTTAAACTGATTTCTCTGCTGTTTTATAAAGAAAAGTTAATTGAGTTTTACCGTTTTGTCTCATGTTCCGAATAGACTCATGTTCCAAACACTCGGTTTTTGTATGACGATTTGATCCAATGTTCCATGTCTTCCAATCTGTTTTATACCTCGGGTGTAGTGATGATTCTTCGAGGTCAGTAAAACTAGCTCAGAAAAATTAATTTGTGAAATTATTCATTTGAATACGATTTATTTGTGCTGTTCGTAATTTGAATCTAAATGTTCGGAATATGCGACAGAATGAACACCGTGTTTGACATTAGAATCGAAATGTTGTAAATAAATAAATAAATAAATAAATAAATAGAAAAACAGGGCCACATTTACGGAGGGGGCGAGAGGGCCATGGCCAAGAACCAAAAGATAAGAGCTAGACTCTTTGTTTTTTTTTCCTTTTTTTGTAATTCCTCGTGGCATTATGACAGTATTACTGCTCGTATTACTGTACGTATTTTTCATGATTTTCGTGAAAATTTAGGTATTTTTTAAAAGATTTTGCGATTTTTCCGAAGTTTTCTGCAGAAGTTCATTAAGTATTTATTTCCCGTTGAATTACTACAAGAACTTAGTTGCGGATATCTCAAGAATATGACCTGGATTTTTCAAAGAATAACCAGGATCTATCAGGAATTTCATCAAGGATTCTTTTAGATATTTTTTATGGAAGTCCTAAGTCATCCAAGATTTTATCCAGTGATTCTTTCATCGATTTTCCTAGTTTATCCTCCAAGATTTCCATTTAAAACCTCTTAAAAAAAAACTTTGTTAGATTTCCTAGAGTAACAACTAATTAGTGAAGGAGGATTAGTGAAAACATATCTGAAGGAACTCCTATACAATCTTTGAAAAAAAAATCGAGGTGATCCCTGAAGAAATTACTTGGATCGTTGGACTGCTCAACGATTTCCAGGAGAAAAACCTCTAAGCATCATTGCTGGAAGAATTTCTGGGAAAATTGCTAAAGGAATCTCTAAAATAATTTCTGGAGAGATCTTTGCAGGAGTCCCTGAAAATATTCCAGATAAAATCTCTGGACGAGATTTCTTTAAGTTTATACTCGACAAATGTGACACGAATTTCTTGAATAGCTGTGTTCTAATCTTTGAATTTTCTCTGAAGCCTTTAGAGTTTTGCATCATGATTTTGGTCATGCAATCAGAATATTCTATTCTATTCTATTCTAAGCACTTGCACAGCCAATTTGAAGAGCATCCTGGAAATACTGGAGTTTCTACTAGTATTTTCTTGTCAGTATTAAGATTTGCAGCATATCGGTGATATGGAATAAATATTAAAATGGCCAGGCCCTACTCCGTCATTATATATTATGACTAAATCAACTGATTGACTCTGAGTCAGAACAGACCAAGTTTGTTGATAACTTCAGAAAAAAAAATGCAACATTTGTTATTAAGGAGTGTATCGTAAAGTAGTCGCAAACATTCAAAACGGTGTATGTCAGAGCAAAGTTTATCTTTTTAAAAGCTTTTTTCACACAAACCTTCATCATGTCATCAAATATTGAAGCAACTACAAACATATTGAATAATATGCAGTCTTTATATAAATACAACAAGGTTTATAAAGCATAGAAAATAAAATCTTGCACAAAATTACATTTTGGAAGTGTCTTCTGAAAATTCGATGATTTATATCGAATAAAATGCATATCAAACAAAATAGGATGAGAAGCTTATTCTATCTGAAAATATGTTTACTTCACACAGCACGTAAAACGGATTTCAAAAAAAAAATTGCTCTAAGAAAGCTCAATTATTGGAATAAGGTCGGTTTTAGAAAGTCACTTTTGTATAATCAACTTTTGAAGCTCTGTCATATGTAGCGGTAATTATATAAAGTACCATATTTTGCTTACGTTACTGCATAAATATGCAAAGTAAGTTTTCCAATCAAAAAACATTTTTTTATTCGTTAAAATCATTCTATATTACCATTAACGTGTAGATCGAAATAATCAAAAAACGAGGTCCTTAAAAATCGACTTTTTTCGATTTTTGCAATTGCTCTCAAATGCGTGTTAATGTATTTTTCAAAATATTGTTTACACTATATCATGAGAGTTATGGCACAGAATATATAAGCGTAGGGTAGAAGTACCAATTATGGCTATAGTACCAAATATGGCAATAGTGGGAACAAAAAGAGATTTTTCTTTTTGTTTTAATAGAATATAACGGCTGATATTCACAGGAACGATTAACCTATTTGTTTTTGATGATAACTAAGCCTTGATAAGAACATTCGTGCAATAAGCTTTGAAAAATGAACATTTGAAAAATTTGCCTCACACATATGTCACCTTCTTAGCAGTTCGCTAAGGAACACCCGTCACGAAATTTATGTTTTCATCCGGTAAAACTACTTCAACCGATAAATGTATGTTGCCTAGTGAGAACAAATAAACAAATTTAGCTGGTGAGCAACTAAATCTACTATTTTAAGTTGGAAATCGTGCTATTTCCACTATGTCGATAACTGGTACAAAGAGTGTATGAGAGCCCAATTATGGCGATACTCTGGAGGCGGTTTGTTTACATTTTTGATCAGTAAAATGAATGAAATAAAGCTATTTTACCGGTGACTTCCACGACGGGACGGTTCGGTAAGGCATTATCTTCATGATTTGTACTCAATTACATAGATTTTTCAATCACACGTTCGAAAACGTTCACAAGCGGAAGATGCTAATTTCATGGTATAGAGGAGTTTTCAGCGATACTCGATTTTTGAATTTTCGCTCTTTTTTCGTTAAAATTAGGCGTTGGAAAGGTAATGTGAGTTCATTAATGCTTTTTTGTATCATAATTTGCATTTTCACTACATTTTGACTCCTTTTCAAAAATTCATTTCCTCCCATGAACCCATTGCAATAAATAGATTTAACATCTATTTAACACAATTTTTTTGGAAACATTTACGAGCAATCACTTCATTACTTATTAGCGTTGCATTATCATTCGCTCTGGATGATGTTTGACTTCATTTCGTGCAAATATTCGATAGTCCATAATTGGTACACTTTTATGTCGAATGATAGGAACGCTATTGCCATAATTGGTACAAAGACAACGCTTTTTAAAACCAATTTTTAGAAGCTTTAAGGTAATTTAGTACTAAAACTGTTTAATTCAACTGTTTCGCAAGGCTTCAAACTAGTAATTAACATCAACAAGTCATGCTTACGTTTTAGAAACGCGGTTAAAATTTGATTTTTATCCATACTGTTGACATATTGCATCCATAATTGGTACACCTACCCTAAACAAAAAACATGTTTCTTAAAATTTAACAGATTTATTAACATATCAATTTTTTCAGAGGTGTGCAAGATTTTTATCGACATCTGTTAGTAATTTGCAAAATTATCATACAAAATGTCACTTTATTGAAAAAATATCACCGCATCATAATTTTTAAATACATTTTAAAGCATTTCTGATCAAAAAATTGTTTGTAGGTTCAACCCAATATTTTTGAGACTGTTTTGAATGTTTGCGACTACTTTTCGATATACTCCTTATTATTATTATATTTGATATTATTATTATTATATTTGCTCAAGCAACTGAATTAAAATATAATGGAAAGAAAAAAAAACCATTGCTTATCATCACGAGACTTGAAAAAGCTGGCTATTCAATCAGCGAGCAAACCTTCTATTAGAGTACAAATAAGAAAGATCTCAACGAATCCAAAGCAATAAAATGGCTGCGTTCGATCTAGCATCCACAAACATCAGGTATTCGGGGACCAATCGACTTGAAGTTTTTTCAATAGTTACATCCAGGTTTACATTAGTTTTTCACTTTTGAATCTTGATGACTTCACATGGCAATGAGCGACGTTCGAGCGATCAAATAACGAAAGCGTCGACGATTCGAACCACGAGCATAAAATTCTGTTTAGCATATTATGTTTTTCTTTGATGTAGATTTCCAACACGCATTTCACAACAAAACATACAATTTCAGCTTTGTAATTCATAATTTTCAATAAGATTTCAATAATCCCACGCACAGCGTAAAAAATCAATCTGCAAACTCACGACGGTCCTGAACATTGTAGTTCACTCTGCACTTTTAATCTATTCGCGACATAAAACAAATACGACTAGATTAGTAAAGTTATACACCTGTATCAGCCATTTCGCGTTTCCACCAGCCGAAATAAAAATTTACGCGAAGCGAAAAAATTGCGACCGAAAACTTGAAACACGTCAGCTCGCGCGCGTCGCTTGCTGTGATCCCTGATTATGATCATGCAATCAGAATAAGGAAAAAAAGATGATAGAAACCAGTTTGGTTAAAATAGAGACTTAAGAGACCTCTATTGTAAGTAGAGACTTTTTATAGACTTACATTAAAGCAGAGAAGGAGTCCTGCTACCAGCCGTACACCAATTTCTTCAACTCAAAACTGATAAGTAAATCTGTATGTTCAACAACTTGAATATTGAAACATGACATATAATAAGCATAATTTGAATTGAGATTAAAAAGGAGGGAATCATCAAAAGGATTTTGTTGTTGGAGATTAAGACCCAAAAACATTGAATTTAACTTGTAAACATACATATGAACTCTTCAAAGATATATGAAATATTTGAGAAAACATTAGTAACCCAAAGCATTTTTTGGACGTTATAGAATAGTTTGGCTTCTAATAATGAAAACCTTACAAATAGCATTAAAAAATATCTAGTTAATTTTAAGTATCAAAAAGTTTTTTCGGGGAAAAACCCCCACTAGACAATGGCCCCCGGACCCCCACATTTGACTTTACGTAGAAATTAAAATTTTCACAAATATCATCTTGTTTTTATGCCCATCAGATGCATTTTAAGTCACGGTTGGCCATAAGTGTTCAATATGAGTCAAAACGGTACTCTGAAATACAGTCAACTCTCCCTAACTCGATATTGAAGGGACCATCGAGTTAGGAAGGTATCGAGTTACAGAACACAAAACCAGTGCAACTGCGATCCAAGGGACCATCGAGTTAGCCATGAAAACTAACTTTTACTATGGTTCTCTAACTCGATATCGAGATACGGAATATCGAGTAAGAGAGAGTAAGTAAGAAAATTCAAAAGGGACATGGTTTATCGCGGAGAGTGGTTTCGTAAAAAGGTTCAAAATAGCAAAATTGGGGGGTATGCTGCTTGAGTTTCCGACAGAATGAGAAAAAAAGCTTCTTATCGTTCGACGCTCCGTCATCGTAATCATCGTCATCATCAAAACTTCAGAAGCAGTTTTTCTGTTCAAAACTAAAAATTATTCGATGAAAATGTGTTCACTGTGTTTCGGTTGGAAAACAGAATACAGTGAACATATTTTCCTGTAAATTTTCTTAATTTTGAACGAAAAAACTGCTTTTGAAAATTCTGAAATCAATGACGGATCCTGCCCCCTTAAATTTACTCTTTTTTTGGGCAGAATGCTTCTGCGAATTTATTGGGCTGTGAAAGCTTTCTTGCTTAGCCATTCTTTAGTTAGCTAGTCATCGATAGATACTAACTATTTCAAGTAGCGACCATGATGAAATAAATCATTCCAGAAGGATATGGATGTTAATTTCAAAAGGACGTCTGTCCAAGACGAAATTTGCTGAAATATCTCCAATATCGGTTTCGATGTCTGAGTGATTGTTTGACCAACACCTGTAAAGGGATGATTTTTGTGGCAGCTGAGATAAGCAATTTAGTCGCGTTTTGGACTTCAAATATCCCATTTTACAATGGTATCATGTTTATGATGATATTAAGTGTTGTTGATGTCTAGCAGATTCGCTAGCTGTGGCATTCGGAAAACTTTCATGGGTCGGAAGATTGTTTTTTTTTTTGTGAAAACTTGGAGGTTCCTTGATGTGGACATGCGTAAAAGGACATGAGTAAATCAAATAACAAAAAAGACTGAAATTTCCACTCTTACAATATCTATGACCAAAATACGATTCCTGTCAAATTTTTAGTCATTTTGGTGAGTCAGAAATAAATTTCCATACAAACCAATGCTCTACTTTATGATTCGTATCCGGTTGTTCGGCCTCAGAGGAAGAAATAGCACTACGGAATGCCTGTTCCAGTGGTTTAATTCCATCATACAGGTGCCCCTTAGTTCTTAGTGTCATGCGATTGAAAGCAAACCGTGCTTAGAGATTGAATAGTTAGAGGGGTCGAAAGGAAACTAACCGTGAAAGCTGCCCGTGGAGCCAGCTGAAGCAAAAACGAAAGCAATGTTCCACAAATTACCAAAATGAAAACATTTCGAATTTGTGTAATTTTGCTAAACATGCATGTATGTATCTGATATCCGTAGGAAAATCTTTGGAGAATTGAAGGATTATGAAAACTTAGGGTAGAAAATACTTAACACACTTCCTTTTTCTGGCGTAACGTATCAACTGGAACAGAACCTGCTTCTCAGCTTGCATTGTCCTGCAGATGAACAGATTTTTTTTTTCAATTGTTCGTTTTTGCATTTGTATACAATACTTGTGCCCAGCATGGTATCTCACAAATATCTTACACTAAAAGACATATTTTATTCTAGGTCTTTGCAGTTCTGCTCTCACTCATAACGCAAACAGTAGAGTCCACCATCCAACCCAAGGCACCGAATTTCCAGTACTTTGAAAGGTAAGAATTAAATGTCTTTGCTTAGGTCGATTCTATCGAAAATTGTATTAGGTATTCAACAGTTCTAGCTGATTCTCGCTTTGATAATAGTTATTTATGCAACAAGTTGCAAAATGATGATTTTTTCAGCACGAGTTGTACATTTATCCAACGAGGCTCGCCGAGTTGGATAAATACAACGAGTGCTGAAAAAATCGAGTTTTGCAACGAGTTGCATACAACATTTTTTGCTGTTTCGAAAAATGTCGTTTTAGCTGGATGAACTCTAAAAGCACAAACAAACATTTCAAGACAACCCACATGGGCATACAACCATGCGTGAAATTACGCATTCTGTATTTTTCAATCACGTAGGCTATGATACAGTAGTACTCATGAATGTCACAAGTTTTCTCGCTCCCATCGGTATCATGCAGTTCACAGGTAAGACAGCACATACAGTAGCTGACTACAAATGCTGGACGATCCGATCCCACATCAGAATCACCAGATCGCACAGCGGATATAGACTCGAGTGAAGTGACTCGCCATGTAAATCAAATAGAAAGTCACTTCACTCGAGTCGAGAATTGCCACCTCGCTGTACGAGATCGACAATTCTCACCTCACGCCAATCGTACAAGATACCCAAGAATATGATGCAATTGTGCTTATGCTGTGCGGGATGCAAGGCGAGACAAGTTGGTGAGGTATCGACTCGCTCCCATTTGATTAGTCGCCTCACGTCACCCGTGGTGAGAACAACTCGCCTCGACTCATTCGCGCAGAACAAGCAAAATGGCATGTAGAGGCTGGGTTATTCGGTTGATACCAAAACAGTACTGAAAAGTGCTACTTTTCAGCACCGAAAAGAGTGCTGAAAAGTAGTACTTTTCAGCACTGTTTGTTTCGGTAGGAAAAGTAGGCCGTTATGTTGATCAACTTCTCAATGAAAAGTTGATTGATTTGCATCGGAATTGCAAAAAATTGTTTTACATTTCTTTTGAGTTATGATTGCTTTATTTTTTTTTTGTTTGAGGGCCGATTTGCTACTGATGTGAACAAGTGCGTTTTAACATAAATAAATTAAATGAAGGGGCGATACGGGAAGTATTGAAGTAAATAAAAGTACCGTAAAACGGGGTAACTTTGATAATGCGGGTAACTTTGATAGTTCGAGACCCACAACATATTAATCGAAATAACGATGTTTCTGTTAATCAGTTAAGCAAAACGAATGCAAAAGTAAAAAGTATTAGTATGACACTTCATGTCAATGCTATTTTCAATGGAATCAAGTGCATTTGAGCAATTATATGCAAATATTAAAAAATACAAGATTTTATCATTTTTGCAACGCTTACATACAATCTGTTCTACGATCACTATTTGATAAAGTCATAATGAGCTCTTCACTTATCCTTGACAGTCTAGTTATAGTAGAACATGAATTCGGTTTCAAATCTCTTAGCGAAACCCATTTTTACAAACTGGGACCATTTTTGTAATCTAAGTCAGAAATTTCCATATAACGAACGCCTAGAGGTATGCAATCCCCTACAAATGTTCGTAGTTCATTCAATTTTGTTCGATTCATACTCCATTATCAAAGTTATCCCAAAACAGAAAACCGACTTTCGATTAAATGAAAAATAATATATTCATTCAGAATAAATCTTTTAGCAATCTATCAAGTGCAATCGATACCTATAATGTCAGTACTTGTTTTAAAAATATAAATTGTAATTTTTTGAAACAGCATGCATAAATATTTAAGTTTTCTTCAAAAAAAACTATCAAAGTTACCCCGTTTTACGGTACACAAATTAATTATCCGCTAGTATTTAAATGTTTTCATCCTGTACACCACAGTAACCTTTTTCCGGCCCCGAATTCACTCGATGAAATTCGCGGACCGACCTTCGACGCTCAAGGTAGACTGGCACAAACGGCAGACACAGACACTGGGGGGACTTCACCACACGCGGGTTTTCGGATTAGCACCAGATTCGTTGTATACTGGGTGGTAGGTTTAACAAGACTGACTCTTTATTCAAGGATGGGGCTTCACTTTTATAGGGTAGCATATTGCTTAGTATTAGTATGAGGATAGTTGATGCGCAAATTAATATTAATATTGTATATAGAATAGTATATAACAAACAATTCAATTGGATTTACAGTTTCAAGGCCAAAATAACTATCTCTCTATACAATATGAAGCTTTTTACCGTTATGTTTGATTTGAAGTTAGTTTTAAGCTAGGGTGAAGTATTACAGATTCATTTTCGTTTATTCGGTATTTTACACATCCATATCAAGACCGTACCGTAATCCGGGGTATCATTGATCAGCGGGGTAACATTGATCGGAATCACTCATCTCGTAAAACGTTCGCATCATCATTTATTGATGGTACATTTCCAAAGCAGGAATTGCGCTTCTCCTTCATATACATACGCAAGAGCTAACGAAAATTAAGATTTTTGCAAAAATTGCGTTTACTTAATGCGTAAATTTGTCAACTTTTTGAAACAACGATTTTGATGGTTAAGGATGACACTACCGAATATTCAAGGCTCATACAAGCTCTGCAAGCGATTTGAGCAAGGAAAATGTGGTTCTCACTAAACATAGCACCGCTGAAAACGATTCTGTTGTCAAAAATTTCATAAGAATGTTCAATTAAGCAACATTAACGAATTACTGTTGAGAATTTAGAATATCCTTAGGATATTGCCTAGCTTTAGGCGTATTCCGCGTAGGATGCTTAAATCTTTCTAAAAACAATATACAGTACATAGCCACGAGCTTTGGGTGACAGTACTTGTTTTAAAATATAAAAATATTGCATTTTCAAACCAAATATTTAATAAATATTTAAAAAAAATGATCAATGTTACCCCAGATTACGGTATTTGTTTGTTTTCAACATAATGTGCAAACAGTGTTTCTTCAAATTGTTTTTGAACAACTTTCTAGGTCGGGATCGTGAGTACTTTGCGAAGGCCAGAGAAGTCCGATTCATTTTCGCGCGCTCATAGTGTTTTTTCGCTTACCCACCTTCCACCGCTCGTTATTTGTTTTTAAGAAAATTGGATATGACGTCGGATAACTCTTCGGGAGAAATCAAACGGAATCCTTTAATAAAGTATTTAGAAACTTTTTTATGTGAATAGACTTATATCCCATTTTTACGTTCTGAACTAGCTTTACATAGACACATATATACTTATATTGGAACATTACAATCAACGTCTTCCTATAATCGGCTGTTCGAAGTAAACATATTAATATAGCAATATTTGACAATCTTTTTTTAGAGAAGTTCCATGATTTGGCCATGATAATAGCTTTTAACGCTTTGAGTATAGTCATTCTTGAATTATCTGCACGTTTTGTTGTTCTATGATAATTACAAACCTTGTATACTTATAGCTACCTAAAGAGAAAACACGAATTCAATCTCTAATGAGAAACTTTTCACTTGCACCACGTGATAAGAAAATTGACGGTGTTTCAATTAAGTTATTTTTAGGTCTATGTTGAATTAATTCTAATTTATTTTATTGTAGTTTAAAGCTGTCCGAAGGGACAACTTAGAAGTGGTGCAGAAAATTATTGTCCACAATTTTTTTCCGCAGAAAATATTAAAATAAGTTTGGACGCCGCCAACTTGTTACAGAGTGATAGTTGACAGGCCAACAATATTTCGCTCTATTATGCAATAATGGCTGAAAAATCTCGGAAATCTCTTACCTATCGTAATCTTCTCAATGGCCTCAAAGGTTTACGCATAAGTCTAAAATGTCAATTCACACATTCAGTAAAATATACAAATTATTTTCACTTACCCCATTTACCCACTTGCCCCGCGGTACCTTATCTACCGTATGCATTTCTAACATTTGTTTCTTTCAGGCCCAAATATAGATACCCCTATTACGATGAAAATGGACGCGGAAAACTCCTCTACGGATATGGAGGTCCTGATCTTTACCAATACAAGAGCTACTCCCCACTGGATGGAATTCATTGATATAGACAAATAATTAGGCTAGGAAAATTAGTTTACTGCAAGAAACAATGTACATAAGAATAATAATGTTAACTTTATGTGTAACGATAGTTCCCAATCGTTTATCAGTGGCCGGAGCGCAGCAATTCTGAAAGACTTACTTTAAATACTGTTGATTTGTACCCAGTAACTAAACCGCTAAGATAAAAAAATAAACAATCAAATTTATACACACAAACTTTTATTATTCGTGAAAGAACGTCCCCCGTTTTCCCATCGCCTAACTAAACCCGCCGCTTCTGCGTCGAAATGTACAGCACGTTGTTGCCTCGAATGAACGCGTCGCCATATTTGTTCTTCAGCTGACCGTTAACGTACTCCTCCGTCTGATCCAGGGCGATGTTCATGTAGCCATCGAGGCAAGCCAACACGCCACGGTAATCGACTCCGCTGTTCAGCTTGACCACTACCGGGCGGCCGTGAATCTGGTTGATGAACTGCGAGAGCGCCTCTTTGCGTGACATTCTGGAATGAGTGGTTAGACAATGCAATCAAGTTAGATCAGTTTTGGCCAACATATTTGAACATATATCCGAACTTGTCCAGATTGTCTTTAAGTTTACGATTTTATTGAAATACCCAAGTAACATTAGTAGCCGAGTCAGCTCAAATGAGTATATTTTAGCTGAATAAACTGTTACCCAGCTGAAAACGTTACTTCGGTAATAGTTTACGCAACAAGTTGCAGAATGATGATTTTTACAGCAAGTAGTACATTTCTCGCATAACTTCTGATCTCGCCCTAAAAGCCATTGGTAACCATGTGTGTAGCTCGTTGTTTCTGAGCATTTGAATGGATTTTCATGTCATTTAACAACGCTATGGGAAAGAAAGGAACATTATCTACCTGCCCGTGATGTTGGTTTGGATGCTTATTCTTTCTTTTGATGAGGAACAACGAGCTACACACGTGGCTACCAATGGCTTTTAGGGCGTTATCTCAGAGTATGCGAGATATATCCAACGAGACTTGCCGAGTTGGGTAATTACGACGAGTGTTGGTTTCAGACTTTAGAATGAATTGAAGTCTTCATGATAATGTAACTTTGTGCATATTACGTCCTACAAGGACGGGGGGCGGTTCATGCCAAGCGTGACTAGCCTTACAAAATTTTTGACAGACTCATACAAAAAAGTGATAAATGGGGGGAGGGGTTCGAAAAAGTTCAAATTTAGCGTGACATCATTTGTGTACCATCCCTTATTGGCTATGGAGCATTGAAGAATGTAGTGTATGTGAAGCCAGCTCTGAATGAGACGTTTTAAAAAATTATGTCCAGCTTCGTCCCGAAAGGGATGAGAGTATTTCTCGCATACTCTGAGATAACGCCCTAAAAGCCATTGGTAGCCACGTGTGTAGCTCGTTGTTCCTGATCAAAAGAAAGAATATGCATCCAAACCAACATCACGGGCAGGTAGATAATGATCCTTTCTTTCCCATAGCGTTGTTAAATGACATGAAAATCCATTCAAATGCTCAGAAACAACAGGCTACACACATGGTTACCAATGGCTTTTAGAGCGAGATCAGAAGTTATGCGAGATTTTTAAAAGCAGAAATAAAAAAAAATATTTTTGTGCATATAAAGTAAGATACCTACTAATACTAGAAACTGTAATATTAAGTGAAAAGGGAACCGAGGTAGTTTATCCGTAAATACAAACATTTATTTCTAATAAAAGATTAGCATCTTTTAACAGATTCGCGTATTTCGATATCAACTGAAAGGCTATCTTTAGAATCGGGTATGTACTTGATTTGATTATCAGTCTAACTTTTTGATATATGGTGCTTGTACGGTACTCTATATAGGCCTCTGCACTGTTTTGATTTTGCATGGGATTTTGACTTTTACTGGCCTTGTTGTTTACAAATTTCATGAAAGAGTGAAAGGGAGAGGTACACGAGGCACATTAAATTATTTTTGTGCAGAGCCCCATACACTGTAAACCTGTCATTACCCTTTAAGGTGTAAAAAGTACCCTCTATTTCCTGATATATGAAGCTGTCAAATAAAGGGTAGTTCAAAATTTTGCATAGTGGGTAAATTTTGCCCATTTGTAAGTTTCGATGGTTTACCCTTTAATGAGTGAAAAAATGCTTAAGATATTTTGGCGGATGCTGTCAGTCCGTTATGTTTCATTGTAACTAAAGTTGCATCTGGGTCGTTGATATTGGAGGAGTATCTAGAATTGCAGGTGAGTCCAAAATCGAAAAACATTATCCATCTCATTTGAAGAAACGCTGTTGTTTTTACAGAATGGATTGGGAAACCAAGATCTTCGTTGCTGTTCGTTCAGTTAGGAGCATGATACCAGATAGGAAACTGCGGCCAAACGCCCGAGAGCCGGTCGTGACACGCAGCATCCCAGAAGAAATTTTACATTACTTTTATATATAACTTGATGCTAATATCAAACAAAAGCATTATTTATTGAACTTAATAAAGTGCAAAACTGCTGTATTTTTGGGCCCTTATTTATTGTTATTATTCATAAATTGATTTCGAGGAATTATTATAAGTCGTAAAACTAGAAAAAGAGTAAAATTTACTCTCTTTCCTAACTGAATTCATTTCGAATAGTGGGTAAAATTTACTCGTTAGATTGACGTACAAGCCGTTTACTCTTTAATGGGTACAGGCCCTTTACTCTTTTTATGAGTTAAACTAGTTTCTCTCAAAGAGGGTACTTTTTTACCCTTTAAAGGGTACTTTAGTCTTACAGTGTATGCTAGAACAGAACAATATATATGTTTGGGAACTGCTGATACGACTATCTCTGCCGTGCCTTCACATCCTTTGGCATCACAATCATATTATTCTCAAACAAAGCTCTCAATCATAGAATAATTAACATTTAAACGAACTAATAATTTACATGAGCACTTACATTACAAATTTTAGTAAAACTGGTATTCGATTCAGTTAACTAATGAAGATAATAGAAAGATAAACGTTGCGTCCACGATTTCTCTTTGGCTTCGACTGTTGAATCAAAACAAAATCTGACACATCGCTTTCACCTCACAGCCGCCAATATGACAGATTCTGAAGGCGGCTAAATAAATGCAAACACGGAAAAAAATCTCGAAAACTTATTCAAACACACTCAAGCCAGAAAAGTTCACAAACTTACTTTATCAATCCTACATGTTTCGCAGACGAATTCCAACACGTTCCGCTATAAACCAACTCGATTTTTCACTATTAGAACGTTTAATTTCCGGATTTACAAAACGACGAAAGTAATGTCGTTTTCGTTTTTAGGAACTGGGTCGGTGATCAACACATAAACAAACAAACGTCAAGTAAATTGTAGTCCGGTCGAACCTGAATCGGGTTGGGGTTGAAACTGTGATTCAGAACGGGTTGCGCCAGTTCCAACCTAGGTTCAAAAACGAATTCGACATAAGATTCTCCACTTTCGCAACCTAACCACTACTTTCGCCGCTCTGTTGTATGGGAGACAAAGTGACTTAACCACGAATCAAAACAAAACACTACTTGAGTCGATTTTACACTGGTACAAAAACGTCGTAAGTAATCGATTGAAACGGCTTATCATTTTGTCATACATTTTTTGTGGGAAATGATAGGAACTACCTAGGGTTTTAACGCGAGCTGATTGCATGCAAAATTTAAGCGATATACACGGTAAAAAAAACTTAAAAAGGGGATTCATTTTGAACAGTTTTAGAAGAAAGGTAGTGATTCTTCTTAATTAACTTTCTCAAAACCGTATGAAAGTTACTTACGTCGATTTGAAAAAATAATCGAGAAATATCTCAAGGGGGTGCTGAAATAAGGTCGTCAGTATATATAGTCGCACCACTATAAAACTGGATCGCGCCAGTGAGACTCGCGACGCGCCTCAACTCGCCGCATTTTGAAATCAGTTTTTTATGTCGAATTCGTTTTTGAACCTAGGTTGGAACTGGCACAACCCGTTCTGAATCACAGCTCCAACCCCAACCCGATTCAGGTTCGACCGAACTACAATTTGCTTGACGTTGGTTTGTTTATGTGTTGATCACCGACTCAGTTCCTAAAAACGAAAACGACATTAGTGTAGCGCTCTGCCGTTATACGCATAATTGTCCCATGTTACTTTTTGAGCATTTTGACTTTTTGCCATCAAACACTTTATTTTTACGTATAGTTTTAGAAAACACTTACCAAAAATTAACTTTGTTCGGAAACTCAATGAAAAGCAAGCCAAGTCTATTTGTCCCATTTTGAATTTCCACGCATAACTGTCCCACTACTGTATTTCTACGCATAACTGTCACACTATACAATTCGCTGCGCTGATCTCGAACAAAATGTTCAGTAGACAGTTCTGAATTAGCTGATGTTTGGGAAAATCGTTTTGAATATCTTCTTACGTTGGCTTTACACCCCATGCGGAACACAACCTGTTTTGTGTTTGTATTATCGGGATGCATTCATCATTCATGCGAGCCTGACGTCAAATTTGATTGAAATTTTCAATATCAAAACATTATTTCCCATCAGTTTTTCAATGAAATGAAATTCAATTTTAAACTTTCAGGCACAGACAAACAGACGTAACACTTAGAACAAATCGCGATCAAAATCATAGTCAAGAGAACATGCACGCCCAATGCTAAAATCGGTGTGTTTGGCCGATGGGCCAACAGATGGCGGTAGTGTGTGAACGTCAAACGCGAACAAAAACGATGCGAGCGCTGCGGGTGGTGGATTGGCCACCTACAATATATTTGAATCGATCGTTAAAAAGGTGGTCGATGGACAATGATGAGAGTGTGACGTCTGTTTGTCTGTGTTTCAGGGTTGATCACAAAATTCTTCTAGTTTTTGGAACCACGTTCATCGATTAGAAATTTACCGTAATTTTGGATTCATCACGGGGAGTACTTAAATAATCCCACTTGAAGAATCAGTAATCACTTTAATTTCGAGTCCATGGCTGGCGACAAATCAACTTCATGATTTAGCAAACCAAGTCTAAATAAAAATAGTTTGACCGTTTTTGGATGACTTGGCCACAAGCTGGGTGTTCCGAATACCGGTTCACTGATGAAAGTGGCCATTATTTTGGCGAATCTGAAACCTGGCTCGCGACATATTAATTTTCATGAAATTGCGAATCAAGTCTAAAGGTGGTTCAAATGTATTTGAATGATTTGACCACATGTCGGATTGTTCCGAATTCCCGGTTCCCTGAGGAAAATGGCCTCTAAACTGTCGGTTCTGAAACCTTGCTGGCAACATCAAACTTCATAAATTCGCAAATCAAAGCTAAAGAAGGGTAATTCAAAGGTTCTTGGATGACTTGATAACATGTCAGGTTGTTTTGGATACCCTGTTTCCCTTTATATTTGCGGTTCTGAGACCTTATCTTGCGATATATCAAACTTAGAATAGTTCAAGAGGTTTTGGAAGACCTGGTCACATAGTGGGTTTTTCTGGATAATTAGTTCTTCGGTGCAAATGGCAAATATGTTGGTGGTTCTTAAACTTAATTTAAGATGTATCAACCCGCATAAACCAGAACCGTACTGGTACAATTTACCAAACTATCCACAACCACTAACGACAATATCTAACCCGTTTCCTGTAACATCCAAAATAACAATTAACCGACACTACCGCAAACGACTTTTACAGTTCGGTAAATGGTAAATGGGAAAATAACAATGTGGGGAATAGGCGGTTAAGTTATGTAACCATTAAAAAACGACGATTTTCTCGAACAAAATTTGTCGTGGATGGTTTGCCAAAGGGTGGGTAAACCATCCATTTTTTGCCAAATCTAATGTTGGGCAAATAGTTCAGAAATTGTTAAACCATATTTATTTATTGAAATCAAATAATTTATGTGTAATAGGGTCCTAAAGCCCTGTCCCAATTTTAGTGCCAAACGCTTAAGTTTAAGAGAAAAACACATGTTTACTCAATATTCTAATGTTTTCCGTTGGTTTAAGCCCAAAAAACATTTTTTTAGATTTTGTCACATCCTTTGGCTTAAACTCAAATGTTGGGTGTATTTTGTTTTCCGTGTCCCTTACGAAATGTCAGACAGGAACAACCCCAGTGGTCGAACTAAAACCCCTGTGGTGTTTTTGTCGACTAAGCGAACGTCAAACATGAACTTAAGTGTCAAAGTTCATTTATGGACCAAATTTTTAAATTAAAGTTTAAGCATGATATAGCCATTATTTGAGCGGGAAAAATTGCTAAAGTAGTTACAGTAACATGTTTTTTCGTGTTATTAAATAAAAACAAGATTTCATTAAAAATTTTAGGACCCAATTGTTGGCTTATGGTACTTTATGGTATTTTAAACGTATGCTGAACTGTTCTATTACATTTATACCATTAAAAAAAGAACGGGGATATTTCTTAGAAGAGGCAATGAAACAAATAAATAAGTGTGGAAAAACTTAGTTTTAATTAAAACCTATGGAATCACGATTGATCACGAATAACTTGTTATCACTTTATAAACAATTTTTTTGTTTGAAATGAGCGCAGCCCACACGCACTACTTGTTTCATTATTCGCTATTGAAAATGATCAACTAGAATTGTAGAACTAAAACTATTATTATTCATCATTAAATCACTAGCATTTTAATGTAGGAGCTCGGGACACTGGTTTGATAAGGTGCAATCCAAGCTGCGCGGCATCATCATCATTCCGTCCTGATTCTTCCGCATATCATCGTTCCGACCGAAGCAAAAACGGCAGCTGTTTTCTGGAGAGAAACAAACAGATGCACATTACATGATGATTCATGGGATCAAACTTGGGATCAGATTACTTACCAGCACTTCCGGATCCGGTTCTAATAACATGATATGTTGTTCATTTCAATGAAAAAAACGACTATAAACTAGCAGGAGCAGAAATAACAAACTCGCGACGTTTTTTATTTTTCTATTTTTCAGACAGCGTGAAAACAAACACGCATGGAAAATTCAACAGAGTGTATAATAAAAAATTTACACAGTAGTTTTTTTTTTTAAAGGATTTTATATCTTCTATAAAAAACAAAATAGCAGCGCTTGTTTTAATATTGTTATCAAGGGTGAGGAGATATCTATTTTTTTTTTCTATAAAATATGGAACTTCTATAAAATATACTGTGAATTTTATCACGGTGTAATATTTTAAGCGTGTATCGCTTCAACTGTTTGCCAAACTGTTGGTTAAAAGTAGTTTATAGTTAAATATTCATGTGTGTGTGTTGCACAAAAAGAAACAAAAATCATTCCCCAGAAGGTAGATTTATGTTGTTACTGTTTCTCACGACTTTCAACTTCATATCATTCAACAATATAAGAACAAAACACTAAATTATAACAATTTGCTATGGCTCTCATAAAACGTAATTTATTGTTTAGAGTTTGAGGTGTCAAAATGTTTGACATAAATGCAACAGTTTGTGATATTTTAACCGTATCAATTACATGCAGCTTATTGTTTGGAAACTAAGGCGAATTGTATTTTTCTATGCGGGAAATATCATGATTTTGCAAATCAAGTCCAAAGAAATGTCAAATCGTTTGAAGATTTGTGTCGTGGATTTTGAGTTAAATATTTACTTCGCAGAACAACCTTGAATTCGCAGACGAGTTTCTGTCAAGCCTGCAGCTGGAAGAGTCGATATAGGAATTTATTACATCTTATAAACTCTCTAACTTACTCATCCACTCTTTCTTTCCCTAACTCATTCATTTTCTTATTATCACACATACAGAAAGCTTTGCTTTCTATCCCAAACTTCTTCTTCTTTTCTGGCGTTACGTCCCCACTGGGACAGAGCCTGCTTCTCAGCTTAGTGTTCATATGAGCACTTCCACAGTTATTAACTGAGAGCTTACTATGCCAATGACCATTTTTGCATGCGTATATCGTGTGGCAGGTACGAAGATACTCTATGCCCTGGGAAGTCCAGAAAATTTCCAACCCGAAAAGATCCTCGACCGGTGGGATTCGAACCCACGACCCTCAGCTTGGTCTTGCTGAATAGCTGCGCGTTTACCGCTACGGCTATCTGGGCCCCTCCTATCCCAAACTATAAAATCGTATTTCTTCACTTCACAACACGTGGCTCCCCAAGTAACACCGAAAACATCTTCTCTGATACCAGATAGCAGATTTTGTCATATAAGAGTTATAATAGTGAATACCATGACATCTTGTGTTATAAAACAGTTATAAAATAGCTCCCAGAAAACAAATCATTTCAAAACGGTTAATTAAACTTAATGAATCGGAGGTCATACATTTAAGCTGAAATAATGTGTTTTTAACGTTTTTTATACAAGATTCAAACATCGATAAAACCGTCGAAACTGATAAATCTTGTGCGCCATTTTCCAGAAGCAGAAAAGTCGAAAACGCCATATTCATGCCCTCTGGAGAAAAATCAACCGGTACCAAAATGAAACGAAATCGCTAAGCGATGGTTCTTGGAAGTCGGTTACTTTTCATAATGACAAAAAAAAAACAACTGGTTTGAAAATATTAACACTTCAGTCGTCGCGCTGTTGTATTTTGTACAACACCGCTGAAAAAACATCGCTTTTTGTTCACAACAGCAGCGTGGTGGTTCTGACGGTGCCAAACCATGCGACGACTGGAAGGTTAACGGTGAGAATGTGAAAAAATCACAGAAACTGCTGAGAAAAATAACAGCTTTCGAGCCATAAGTGGTCACACAAATCACCTTAAATAGGCATATTTTTCAATCTGAACACAAATTCTTCCAATTTCGTTTGTCTCTTCTTCTAGGATTCCCTGTTTTAGCCACGAACTTCACGAATTTCGCTATACCATCAGTGCACCAGTATCCGCTCATGCTCCAGTAGCCCGCTCACACTGAAAAAAGATAAGTTTGCATTAAGTCAATTTGAAAACTATAGCCGCTATACGGTTCAAATTGACAAATTTAATCATACTGCCCGGATAAAAAATACAATACAAAAACAATATAACGTATTGAAACAGTACCATTCAATATATTGGAAATACAATACAGTATTTTGTGAAATGACAATACAATTACAGTACAATATATTGTTTTCAACAGTTCACTGTATGGTATATGAGATTTTTGCAATATAATGTATGGGTGGTTAAGTATCGTAACAATACAAATATAGATATTTTCTCATACAAATATTTTGAAAACACAATATGATATATTGTTCATGTATTGTCTTGATAAGCAATTCGTGTATTGTTGTACAATACAAAAACAATTCAACAAACTGTATCATGGTTGCATGTCAGCTAATGTCAAGTGACTTCTAAAAAACTACTTATTTTGACTTTTTGAATATTTTCCACCCAACATTTCTTGCTTTTTGAACTTGTTTTGTTTATTTCTTTCAGCAAAGCTACATAGAAAAAAGCAACAGTTGTTTTACGCGAAAATGGGAATTTGACCAAAATTGTAAGGTATAAAACCAATTAAAAACAATACAATGTTCTGTTACAACATATTATATTGTTTTTGAATTGTATATCCAAACATGAATAATATTGCTTCGACATTCAATTACAATACGCTGTATTGTATCCAATACGTTATATTGTACATTAATGGTTTATTCCATTCACTGAATGATACGTTTTTATCCGGGTGTGGACATTTTTTTTGTGTATTTTCTCAAATTACCATACTTTTTAAGCTCGTGAGCGGGCTACTGGAACATTAGCGGGTACTGGTACGTTGACGGTATTTGATTTGACAAAGAAACACAAAAAGGTGGCCAATTTCTGACGGCATTTTTTACACCGATATTGACACATCACATAATCCGGAGCGTTACCTGTACTAGGGACACCTGAAATCAACATAATATCAAATTGCTCTGGTAGCAAAAAGCACATCCTAATCATGATCTTTAACGAGTATCTATTAAAATAAAGCAACTCTTTTCCCCTGTGTTGGCTGCATTCATTGTAGACGAATACGCTTCCAAATCGATGAATAAAAAACAGCTACCGCACGAGTTTTTTCCGTAAAAAATACTGCAAATTTTACAATGTTTACATTTGTTAACCGATGTTTGACGTTTGACGGATAAAAATCGATTCACTAAGCAAGAAGCTATATAAAAGTTGTTTGGGTGTTATTATTATTATCGAAAGAACAATTAAATAAATTCTCAAAGAGAATGTTGAAAAGATGTTCTCAAGATGTATTATAAACGTTATTATAAGTCTATCAAAAATGCTTAGTTAAGATGCTCTGAGGATGTTATTCCAACGTAATTTCAGCTTATTTCAGAATCAAAACAAAACCATTTCACATTTCGCCAAATAAATAATCTAGATTACAGTACCGGTTGAAAATTTGAATAACCTTAACTCGAATCAATTGAAGCCGCATGTCGATGATATTAACCAGATAATTTTGTTAGAAATCTGGGTTCAATTCAGTGAATTAAGCAATCATGACAAGATATGTAAAATAATAAGTTACAATTTGGAGTGTGACCGATATGATCAAAGTAATATTAAAGTTGAATAAAATAATTGAATAGTTCGAACATTTTCGGACGGTGCTGTAGGATTGATTAAAAGCCTGCCATATTATGTTTTCGTTAAAATTTGAAGCAAATTCATGAAAACAACACAATTTGGGTGGATTTGCATTATATTTGAGGATTATTTAAATGGCCCATGAATTATTGAAGAGTAAAATAGAAAGTTTCACCATAAATTTTGAAGCGCATAACAAACTTCCCAAGTATCGATGAACATAATCCACTTTCATTAATCTTCATTTCAGTGATAAAAAACAATCATAGATATGATAACTTGAAAAATGTTTTTCAGGTTGGAGTAGCCATGTTTATTATGACGAAAAATTTGTTTTGATTTTGCTGTAAGTTCATTCGTTTTGTATATATCTTGACGTTGGACATTCTAATTAGATAGTGTGTTATACAAATGTGTTTTTCAAGTTATATAGCTTACAAATAATGTCACAACAACCAAAACATTTACCAGTATTAAAAATAACAATCTTGTATCATATATACGTTATTTACACTTTCAAATATCTCAATTTCAACAAATGAACTATGTCGCTCTATACTCTTGATTTGTGAGTGTTTAGTACTGAAAAATAACATAATTAGAACAAATGATCACCGCAACTTAAATTTACATCTTTATTATGTTGGGGGTTTGTTTATAAATCGTCGATTGCATGTGATTTTAACTAGTTGTCAGATCTATAAGATGTTATATAAGCCGCCATTTTTTGCGCTGTTTTAGCTATACAAGTGTTAAAGTAAATACTACTAGAAGAATACAACAGAATATGTTAAAAACTTGAATTATTTACTCATATACAACTAGCTGTGTTACTTGGGTCCGTTTGGCACATGCCCCTTGAGCCTTCATTAGGTGCCTTAACATAGTCTTGAGGATATACTTCCTCTACATTCGATACATTCTATACGTTAGAACGGTCATCTACAGCAGTATACTTAGCACATAATTGATCACTACTATCAGTCAGTGGGACTGTTATGCGTAGAAATTCACCAAAAACCTCGTATTTCTAGGCATAACAGTCCCACTTTGAATTTCGTAGGTAAATTTACTTTATTTCCATAAGGGCCCATTCGCAAATTTCATAACGCTGTAGGGGGTGGGTGGGTGTCCTAGTGTTGTTACAGCTCATACAAAATTCGAAAAACATTCATACAAAATGCGTTACGAGGGGGTGGGTGGGTATCGAAAATGACCATTTTCGGCGTTATGAAATTTGTGAATATACCCTAATACAAACTCTTCACTTTAATAAACACGCTATTCTTTATACTATTGTAAAGATTTTAATTTAATTTACCACGCACCTGGTCAATACGAGGCCTAAATATGTTAAAATCTTTAAACGCGTTTTTCTCGAATGCATATTTTGGAACATGGGACAATTATGCGAATAACGGCAGCGCTGCATTCTTACAATTTTATGAACACAGCGCACCTGAGAGAGACTCGCGAAGAGGAAAAATATCAACGTCATATGCAGCCCAGATTCCCCTCTCACGAAACGTCAAATGCAGCCCACCGTTTTTATGGCTGAAAAAGTGAAAAGTATTGAGTTCAAAGTAAATTGTTATTGAAAACCTCAGTCAGCGGAGCAGTTTTTTTCCAAAGTTGCTGATAAATCTAAGCAGAAGATTAATTATTTCTAATGTCTGCTACGTTTGCTGGCATGAAATTTCACTCATACGGCTATTTATGATTCGATGTGATGCAAACTCAATCATTTTTTGCTGAGAGGTTCATGTGAGGATTTGAACGGCTTGCGCATAATTAGTATAAACACAAAGTGGAATAAGAAAAAAACTCAGCAATCACAAAAAAAGAAGACCGTCTTCGCGAGTCTCGTCTCAGCAGCGCACTATTCAAATATTAGTTGCGACGCTCAGGGCCCGAGAAAACAATAGTTTTAAATAAGTGTTGGTCTTGATTTCTACCGGATGCATAATATATTTTAAATAAATCGATCATTGCCTTAGGGTATATTCACAAATTTCATAACGCCGAAAATGGTCATTTTCGATACCCACCCACCCCCTCGTAACGCATTTTGTATGAATGTTTTTCGAATTTTGTATGAGCTGTAACAACACTAGGACACCCACCCACCCCCTACAGCGTTATGAAATTTGCGAATAGGCCTTTTCATGTGACAGGTCCGTCTATGCATTTGTTTACATCGGTGGAGGACCGGTGCTAACACGGGCCTGTCATTTTCATAGAAGAACTGTCAAAGAGCTTCCGGATCAGCTGATTTGAAACGTCATGTGAAAAGGCTTATGGGCCCTTATAATGGACCGATGCACGAGTTCACTATTTTGACGTTATAGCGGTGCCGAATTCACTGGTTTCCATGGTCACATAAATAACACGGCACCGCTAAAACGTCAAGTAATGAACCCGTGCATAGGTCCATACTGAACGCGAGACTCTTGTTTCTCCGTGCACCCCAGGGATGCCACGTAAATTTTTCCAAAACCATTAAGATTTTGAAAATTTGACAGGAGAGCCTTACAAATTATTTACAAAACCTTACAAATTCATTACAAATTTTATCTGGATCTTCCAGATTTTTGTAAAGCGAGGCCTCAAAAATCTGGAATATTCCAGACAAATCTGTAAGGTTGGCAACGCTGGTGTTTCCATTAATCAGCCGCCCGAAGCATGGACACAAACCTTCGAAACGTCATCCTTTCATCGATTGTCGACGAATAACATCTGTCACCTGCTGGCGCTGATCGAAAAGCTGCTGTTTTGCTCGACGAAGTGACGCATCCGTGCAAGATTTAGTGAAAAAGGAAACCAAAAGTTTTTCGTCTGGAAACAAACTGCGAAATTCTTGTGAAAAGTGGTTGTTCCGTCACGGTTCCGAGCAGACTGCACTTGGTAAAATAATTATTGTTCTTTGACCGAAGGTGAGTACTGTTGAGCATTAATCGTGCGATTCGAAGGCGATAATAATTATTCTGTGAAATGACACTTTGTTTATGATTGAATTTCGCTAATCAGATTTCGCTTCTCCCCCGAACAGAAAGTCCTTGAACAGCAGTTCCTCGTTTGGTTTTTGTTGATCCCATAGGACAGAAGAAGAAACGCACATCAGGATGAGTTTCTTCGGGAAGCTATTTTCCGGAAAGAAAGGCGAACCGGCGCCAACGCCAAGTGAGGCCATCCAGAAGCTGAGGGACATCGAGAATATGCTGACCAAAAAGCAGGAATTCCTGGAAAAAAAGATCGAAGTTGAATTGGACACTGCGCGAAAGAACGGAACCAAAAACAAGAGAGGTGAGTGATGGGGAAAGTTTTTTTTACAGGGGGGTTGAGTAGCAAAAGTTCGCACTTTTGTTTATTAATGAACTGATTGTGCAAAATCAGCGTCTAGGATGGATGACTCATGCCAATGCTTAAAGATTAGGGACCTTAGAGAGATAACGTAAACACTTTTTAGCAGTGCATTGCTCTTTATGTCAGCCAATTTTTCAATATAGTTAGCTGACGAAGTCTATGTTTAGTTAATAATTTCGACAATAAACTACATATTCATTTAATGCAGATTCACCATTTATTTTTGAATAATACCACCTTGCATTCAAGAATTTTGAGACACAAATTTAAGATTATGCATGTTTCTGAAACGTGATGAATTTTTGCAAGCTATGTTAGCGATGCATATTTTTCTGAACCAATTAGTCGATATTCAAACAGGTCAAATTAGATGATTTTGAGCCTTGTAACCACTAGTATTAGAAACGCTTGGCAGATTTTATCCCACAATTTTTACTCAGTTTTACCGCAGCGATTCCTCCTAAGATTGCTTTAGGGATTATTCCAGCAATTCTTTGAGATTTCTCTTCATTCACATTATTCCAAGAATATCTGAAAAGCTCAAAGGAACGCTTGGACAAATCTTCTTTCTTCACAGATTGGTTCAAGCTTTCTTCCAATACAGTTATACAGAAATTTGAGAAATTAAATTGACGCTTATATTAAGCTGTTCGGTAATCCAATCCGCATGGTTATTACATTTATTCACTCATTACGCGTGGTAAAGATGGACAAATTATGGCCGAGCCGAGCACGTGGATTTTTTTTCACAATTTCACCCATAATTTGTCCATTTTTACCACGCGTAATGAGTTAATTTATTTGAGAAATTGTTGAAAAATAAATTGTGGGATATTTTATTACAAAAATCTCAAAGCGTAATAAAACTAGTGTAAGTTTCCAATTCACTATTCATCAATAAGGATTTCTAGGAAAACTCATGGGTGTTATTCGGCCGAATTGTAAGGTTTTTTTTTGTCCGGATATTAAGTCATTATTGGGCCCAATATTTGTTTGGCCGAATAATTATGTTTCAATTATTTAGTATTCGGCCGATAATTCGGTACATCTCTACATGCAACTCTTCGAGATTTCTGACTATTTTCGATATACTCCCGAATTAAAATTGTTTATGTTTAAAAATCCGAAAATCGTGCAAAACTATGTGATCTTGGCTCAACCAGACATTACACCAAAGCAAGTTTATGCTTAAAACAATCTATTTAAAATGAATTTTTCAAAATTTTATTCAAATTTTATATTAAAAACTGTAAAATTAAAAAATGCTATTTTTTTTTGCATAAAGTCATATAAGTCACTTTTGCCGCTACGAATAACAAGGGACATATTTGCAAATAACGTCTTACATCCTTATGAGCAATAAAAGTACAGATTGTAGGGTTTTTCTTTAAAAATTATGAAATTGGCGCATGGGACAGTTTTGCGATTATACGTATATCATATGGTCGGTGTTCAGACAGCCCGGACCAAATGATGTTTTGACTTTCTAAAGATACGTTAAGAACTTCATCAGTTCTGATTTTTTCGCTGAAATTTTGATATCAAATAAATAGGTTTCATTATCACAGAAAATAATACAAACATTTTGGCATTTTGAATGCTTGAGGTATGTATTCCTGAAACCTTTGAAAAACACTTGGTCCGGTCTGTCTGAACACCGACCATATGTCAATTATGCAAATTGTAGCTCTTTTGACCAGAAACAACTTTCTCTTCCATACCAAGGTGCACGCAAATGGTGGCCTTTCCATGTATATTTTCAAAACAAACAAACAAAATATATAACATTAGTGTTAAGCATATTTTTATGTAAACACATGGAAAATTTGATAGATTGACGAGTATTGGAAATCAAAATCAACTGTTCAATAGTACATATAAAAAGAAAATATTACAATTTAATGAAAGGCAACGGAATTTCTATGTTTTTTATTGGATTTATCGCATATTTTTGTTCTGCATCGGTATGGTTTATGTTTGCAAGGGATGACGGTGTTGCCAGGTGATTGGTGACAGATTTTTCTAGCATTGTTATATGCTTGTTTTCGGAAGTTCTGTTTGATCTTTCGACCTTGACACTTGCTTTTGCCGGGGCGAGCGACGAGGGCAGGATCAAACATGTCGCGCGTCGGTCTCGTAAGTGAAAAAGTGGCGTGATCGATGAGTTCAGTTGAAGAAAGTAAAAAAGTGCCGCGATCGGTTAGTTCTGTTTGATCTTTCGACCTTGACACTTGCTTTTGCCGGGGCGAGCGACGAGGGCAGGATCAAACATGTCGCGCGTCGGTCTCGTAAGTGAAAAAGTGGCGTGATCGGTGAGTTCGGTTGGAGTAACTGAAAAAGTGCCGCGATCGGTTAGTTCTGTTTGATCCTTCGACCTTGACGCTTGCTCCTGGGCAGTGCGTCAAGAAAGCCCGAACAGTTTTTTTTTTATTCTTTTTGGGTCGCGCGCTTATTTTTTTTTTCCTGAGTGCTTTTTTATAGCCGAGCAAACGAGTGAAGCCGAAAGTGGATTGTGGCTGCTCAGTCAAGGATAACGGATCAATTGGTGAGCTCGTTTCATGCTACTATTTCTAATCTATAAAATATGTATGACTGCACATTCAATCGTTACAATGGTGGGATGTAAATATGATTTTTCAACAAACTATGGATGGTTCGTCACTGTGAGTGTCGACACAAACTCTGATTCATGATTTATTTATGTTTAACATTTTTTTTCAGAACACCTCTTATATACCTTTATTTTTGTAATTAAAAAAACTTTGAATGGTTCGACACTACAAGTGTAGACTTGCGAAAGGTTCACTTTATTCAACAAACTTTGGATGGTTCGCCACTGTAAGTGTCGGCATAAGAATAAGAGTGTTCTATGATGTCCCAACCAATCGAGTTTTTTGTTTCTTTTCAAATGAGTAAAATATAATAACACATGCTTTCGTCCTGACAGCTGTAGGAATGTTACATTTAGGTATTTGTTCAACAAACTTTGAATGGTTCGTCACCTCAAGTGTCGGCATAATTTTCCTCTACATAGAAATTGTTCATATCAAATGAAAATATTATATTTACGTATAAGCATGTATATATCTCACAAATCATTGTTTATTATGGTCTAATCGCTTATCAAAGTGAATCCTATGACCCAACGATCCTCCCCATTAACAAACATCCCTCCCAGTAACCTTTGTGGAGATGCAGAGGCAAACACGGTCTCCAAAAAGCAAAGGTTACACACTAACATTCCTTCCCCCAATCCCACCTGACTGCAAGGACGTGGCCGGCGCCGTTATTGACCCTGTATAAACAGAGGCACTGAATTATGCACACTGAAGAAGATTATGGCCAATCCCAGCCGAACTTCTAGTTGATTCTTTGTGCATTTTCACTGACTTCGGTCAATCACGGAATAGCAACCATTGATATGTGTAGTCAGTCTAAGCTAAGCTAAGCTAAGCATACCAAGGTGCACGCAAATGGCTTGATCTTCCAATTTTTATTTATGTCCCGCATCTCCATAAATTCAACGCCCTGTGGGCCGTTTAATGACTAATGTTCGTGACAATATTGTACAATATAATTTACGTTCACCGCTGTTTTCTAAATTGAACTCATATAATTGTAAACATATGAACTGCAAAAAAAAAACAAGTTATTCAAAATATGTCTGGTTGGTTAATGTTACAATACTAAATTGCTACAAAGTTGAATAGATACATTCCCATATAAGTAAACACAAATAATCCATAAAACTTTTGAATCCCTGGATGATTAATTCAGTCCGGATAATCGAGACTCAGGTTAATCAAACACTTGCATAATCGAGTCCGACGTGTATAACAAATTTTGTATTTGCATTGTACAGTACTGACCCGATTTTGTCAGCCTCTTTCTGCGGGGAACTTTTTGTTCTAATAGTTTCGTAATCGATTTTTCATCAACTCATGTCAAAGTACACACTTAAATTATTTTACGGATTCCTGTAAAATTTCAACAACTGAACAGTTCGGTAAAATAAATTAACGGAGTACGGTAAATTTTTACAGTATTCGGTAAAAAATCACCGGAATCCGTTAAATTACGACGAAGTTACGGTGTTTTATTTCACCGAACTGTTCAGCTGTTGAGATTACGGTGAAATTCACCGTAAGAGCTTAGTGTGTATGCACATGTCAAATATGCACAACATAAGGCAGAAAGAATTATGATAACTTGTTTACGTTTTAAATGGGAGTAGAAGAACGGTTTTAAAGAGGGGCTGACAAAATCTGGTCCTCTAGTGCTTGAATTGTTTGCATTTGTAGAAAATGGAAATTTCTCTGAAATCAGACCAAAGATTTCTAATTTTTAAAATCCTCGAGACATTACGACAAATAATTAAAAAATTATTTCAGGTATTTGGCCAAAGATTCAGATATTACTCTCCTCAGGTTATTAAAAATTGATAGATTTCTTTAGTTTAGAGATTTGCAACCCGAGGCTAGCTGATCTTTTTCAAGAGTTTGTCTAATTATTATTTCTCATAGGAACCCGTCGAGAATTTTTCTAAGGAATCGATAAAAGAATTTTGTTTTGCATATCTCAAGAATACAACCTGTTTTTGACAAATATAACCACAGAAATAAACTCAGATATCACCAGGAATTTCTTTTTATATGCTTTCACATATTTTTCAAGAAAGACCTAAATAGTCCGGGATTCTATCTATCTAGGACATCCTCGAAGACAGTTTCTCCAAAGATGCCTCCAGGGATTTCCTAAAAATTCTCCTTCGGAATTTCATTAAGACATTGACTAGGAATCTCTCTAAGGATATCTCCAAGAATTACTCAGGGATTTCTTTATGAATTCCCACAGTAATTCTTTAAGATTTCTCAAATAACTCTATTATGGTTTAACCAAGTATTTTTTTAGGAATTTTTACATAGAAATGTCAATGAATCTTGAAAAAAAAATTATGAAAAGTCAAAGGAAGTTTTAGAAGAGTAAGTTAAATTGTAAGGGTGATTGAAAAAAATAATCAAAATTCTGGCTAATATCCTGCAGCATTTTCTGAAAAACATCGGACTGAATCCCTTGAAAAATGTGTAGGATTTTTTTTGGAAAAGTGTGGCAAAAACTGCAATTGTAATTCTTTGATTGTATTCTGTAAAAATTCTTAGAAAATCAGTCCTCTGATCGCCATTAGACGGGGTACACTTTGGAATTTTTCGTAACTCGGAAATCAAAGCGATTGTTTATGTCTTTTTGATTTATTTTTGTATTTTTGAAAATTGTTTGAAAAATTATATTTTTATATAATCTACAAATGCATGGGGTTCATTTAAGGTGTAATATAAAAAATCGTAACTTTTATATTTTTTTACGATCAACCTGTCACAGAAGAAGAGCTTGGTGGTATTAAAATAATTTCAAATTTTTTGTTTTTCCGTTATTTACACGAAAAATAAAAAATAAACAGAACAACATTAAAAATTAAATATTTTCGAAAGCACCGTAAAAATATTTTTTTATTATTGCTAAAAATCAGTAACTAGAAGAGGCTTCAAGAAAAAATGAAAAAAGATAGGAATGTTCAAAAATAAAATTTATAAAAATCAAAAACCAAAATCCATAGATTTGCGAATAACAATAAATCATTGCCCAAAACGTGTTTAGAACGATTTTACGTAACTGAAAATTATATTTAGATCGGAAATAAAAATTTGGGTATTAGAGGATTAAGGAACTCAATGATGAATCACAGGGTCGAATTCGACGAATTCTTTGAAGTTACCGTGAATGAAATAAATGAAATTCTTGTCGGGTTTCTTGAAAAAAAAAAAAAAATCCCTGAACAGTTGTTTTTTTTTCAAAAACTGCAAAGCTTCGCAGTAAGAATCATTGGAAGATCTCCTAGAGTAACAACTGGAAAATTCGGATGATAGATTAGTGGTAAAAAATCTGGAGGAAGTCCTAAGATAGTGTTTGTAAAAAAATCAAGGTAATCCCTGAGCAAATTACTGGAGATAGTAACGTTGAAGTGCTCGAAAATTTCCTGGAGCGAATTCTGGACTCCTGAAAGCATTCCAGATGAAATCTCTGGAGAAATCACTAGGATAATACCTGAAGCTTTTCCTCGAGAAATCTGAGATGGAATTTTTGAAGAATTAGTTGAAAAGCCTCGTGGCTTTCACTGGAGCCAGCATTATTTTCAGGGTGTCCATCCATCCGGGAAATCCGGGAAAAACCCGGGAATTACAAATAACCGGGAAAAATACGGGAAATACCCGGGAATTGGAAGAATACACCTGGAAATCATATATTTCAAACATTAGAATACTGGGTTGCTCCCATTTCAAGCACTATAAGTTTTTCAGGAGGTGCACAACTTTTTGTCAACTCGTACTTCGCATCATGACTATCTTTTGGTGAGTTGTTATAGAGATACCCAACTAACATTCACTCATTTAACAAACACCATTAGGCTGATACAAATATTAATTTTCTTTTATGTCACCCCCCCCTTCAAAAATTCAAAAATTTTGAAGGGGAGAAAAAAAAGATTCATCATTTTTTTTGACATCAGTTAGGTTTTTTTAATTTTTAGAGTAAAAACCAGGTAAAATAATGATCCAGATGACGATTGAAAAAAGTTTTACAACAATCGTTAAAAATAAATATTCGAACAAAAAACTTTTTTTCATTTTTATTTTTTTTGTTCCTTATTTATTTTTATCCCCCCCCCTCGTACCTTCCAAGTGATCTCGGACATAAAAGAAAATTAATATTTGTATCAGCCTTATGGCAGTTTTATTCAGCATCATGTTTAATAACCTTTTAATAATTTTCATGGCCAACCTTTGTTCAAGCGTTGTTCACACAAATTTGGAGAAACTTTAAAGCATGTCGTTGAATTCCAACTTTATTTCTCAGCTTTTGAAACGTTTTACAAGCATTTGGTTCAGCTTTTATATGACTGGTCCAAAAATAATTAAAAACAAATAAAAAAACAAAAAATATTTTTCTTGGCGCTTCAAATGTAGTGTACACAATTATCATGATATAACAACCATATTTAAAAATCGCCTGGATACTGGATTCGAACTCGAGACCTTCCAATCGTCAGTGGTATGCCTTGCCATCTGCGCCATCCTAGAACTGAAGAACAAAACGTCCAGTGCAAAATATAAACCTCTCATAGCTGAATATTGATCATGTTTGAGCTTCTATTCGACATCGTCTAATCAACACATGGTACGCTAATCAACAACTGAACAAGCGTATTATTCAGCTGCTGTTTAGTGCTGATCCAAGCTGAGTTCAGTCGGCTATTTTTAGCGCACAGTGAGAAAATTAATGTCAATGATGGTCAAAAATAATGTTTATTTACACAAAGTGAAATCAGTCTGAAATGATTAAGGTGAATATGCATCGAAGCCAAACCTCAAATTTTCAAGAGCACAAATCTAGAGAACCAGGCAGCGCAGCGGTTCGAGCTGAAAACCTAATCGATTGGTCACACACTGGTGGTGACCAATCGATTAAGTTTTCAGTTTGAACGGATGTTTAGTTCTCTAGATTTGTGTTCTTGAAAATTTAAGGTTTGGTTTCGATGCATCTTCACCTTAATCTAATTTCATTATAAGTTTTAGTTTGTTCAAAACTTCAATTTGAATGATTCATTAACTTAAATTGACATTTATTTATTTTATAAATTATATTTGTATTAATTAATTATATTATTCATTTGTATTTTTCATAAACCTATTATGCATTAAAAAAATAGTCCTCTGTATGAATATATTTAAATCATTTGAAGTGTTCTGAGGACTATGCGTCTAATAGAAAAATGTTCGAATATCTTGACGCGTGGGATTTTTTTCAGTAATGGCCAAGTAAATCATTTTTTTAGATCTCACTATTCAGTTGTGAAGAAATGTCATTTCAAATGTAACTCGCTATAGAAATTTATGTAATCAATTCTGTCAAAAAAAATTCCACTTTTCTTGTACGGAACAACATCTCGAGCAGGCTAAAAAAGCTTAGCAATAGCAAATTATAATATGGATCGCTAAAAGTGATATTAACTGGATAGATATAATATATAAAAGATCTGGAAATGATATCTAAAATTAACTACGTACAAAAACAACAAACAAAATTTTGATGTTGCCTTCAGATCTTTTATGTCAATCAAGTCAATATCACGCTTTGTTTGTCAGTACTTCGCTACTACTAGGGATACTTAGCTCAAATGTTTGTTTTTGTGTTCCAAAATAATCCTACATTTCTGGAGGTTGACCATGTTTATATTCAGTTTTTAAAAAAGTTTTGAGAAAGCATAAGTTATAAGCTTCGAAATGCATTCGGAACTCAACACGAATTTCGGATATTTTGTCCATTTTATGAAATTTAGCTATAGTGTGATCGCTTTTACAAGGCTTATTTATTGCTGAACAATGTGTTTGTTAATCGTCATTTTGGCCTCTATTGGATCAACTGTTCTTATTATATACTGAAGCTGAATAAGGATTTTATAAGATGCTTATTCAGCTCTTATTCGTACTTTTGTTAAACATGTGCAAGTAGCTGAAGTGCGACGCAAGTAAAACGTTAGTTAGTCTTCTGAATATCCTTTTATACATATACATTTGTTTAGTGGAATATTGGCTGTTTAATTGGAGGAAACATGTCTTGTTCAGCTCATTAGTAAAACAATATTGACTAGTCGAATGAGAATCTTTGGAAACGTTTAATAAGTGGCGATTCAACTTTTGTTCATTCTAATGCATAACGTTGAACATTGACCTCAGTTTGTGTTAAAAAAGCACCTTTTCAGCTCGTTATAGAGCAAAATTTTTATTCAGCTGCCATTACCATTATTGAACAATAATTAAACATGCATGCTTGTTTGTGGCTTTGAATTGTTAGTTGGGTAGTCAACGATAAAGATCCTTGAAAAGCTCCTATAAGGGGATATAAAGATTCCTGGCAAGGTTCTTGGTAATATGCTTGTTAGATTTCCATTTAGATTCAGGACAAACTTTTAATGTGATTTTTGCTAGAATCCTCACGGGAATCGTGCAAATAACTGACCAATTTCTTGTAAGTTCTTTTTGGCACTGATAAGATTATGACTAGATTGATACTAATGAGATTTTAAGATCATTCTAGAATATATTTATGTATCAGCCATAAAATTCTTAGTACATGTTTAAAGGTTGGCAAAAAGCTGAGTCAAAAAATATATGGAAAATTTCTTGAGAGATTTACAAAAGCAGACGGATTACTTAAGAATTCCGTTCGCGGATTACTGAGGTTATTGATAACACCGATTCTTGGTGAAGTTTTTTTTTGGAATAGTTTGACTAGTTATTGATTTATAACGAAGCCTAATAAGTGCTTCCAAGGAGATTTTGTATGGATTTCTGTATTTTTCTGTTTACGATTTGTTTTTGTAGTTAGACACTTGAGACCAAAGGTAGTATAAGATAAAGGAATAAAAGGTCGATGTTATCGAATGTTGATTGATAGGTCGTCGTTAATGTAGGAGAATTTTGAACTGTGATGTCATTTTATTAATTATGTTTAGTTTGATTAATTTAATGATCATTGTCATTATGGAAATTTAAACTTATCTTATATGTCAAATGCCTACAAACAAATTAAAAAAATATATCTATGAAAAGTTGAACCTATTATGTCGTACTACTGCTCTAGGTCTGAAGGAAGTCAAGTGCCTTTACTATCATATACGTCCCAAAAATGAAACACACACTCTTGCGTTCTGTTAGTTATATGACAGTTACTAATGAGTAGTTTCAAAATAACGATTTTGCAGCATAGCTGAGCCTTTCGGATCGTAAGAATTATGTATATAAATAATTTGTTTCAAAATTGTTCGCGTGGTCTTCCAGTACCCTTATTAGGTAAGAATCAGTCATTATCATACATACTGAATGCTCGCCATGACCCTTTGTGTCTAACATTTGTATATGTATGGACTTAGGGTATGTGACTTTCCTAATAGGTAGTTCTTTCACTCATTTTTTTTTTTTTTTTTTTTTTTTTTTTTTTTTTTAAATTTCTTTATTAGTATCATTCCAAACATTACATTCATTATTTCTTATATCTAGGTGTTCTGTGTTATTAGACAACACTATCATCCTAATTTGGTAAAACAAATCTAAGATTTTATTAACATTTTGTTAACAACATATTACATTTCATTTGCCGTAGCAGTTCAGATTTTTTACAGGTGAGTTGATTTCACCTGCTTATAAGAGAAAAAAAAAGTTTTTAATATACTTAACCTAACTTAACCTAAACATATAACGCATTAATCGTGGCAATAGAAGATTGTAACGATTTTTGCCTGAAATTATTGATTATTTTATTTCACATTTGTTCCAATGTTTCAACATTGGATATCCTATGTAACTCATTGGTACAATACCAGGGAGGAAGCCTCAGAATCATTTTCAAAATTTTATTTTGAATTCTCTGCAGAGCTTTCTTCCTGGTATTACAACAGCTAGTCCATATTGGTACAGCATACAACATGGCTGGCCTGAAAATTTGTTTGAATATCAAAAGCTTGTTCTTAAGACAAAGTTTTGATTTTCTATTAATAAGGGGATAGAGACATTTTACATATTTATTACATTTGGCTTGAATGCCCTCAATGTGATTTTTGAAAGTTAAATTCGTATCTAGCATGAGTCCTAGATACTTAACTTCATCTGACCAATTTATTGGAACCCCTCTCATCGTGACAACATGTCTACTTGAAGGTTTCAAATAAAGAGCTTTTGGTTTATGTGGGAATATTATTAGTTGAGTTTTGGAAGCATTAGGAGAAATCTTCCATTTTTGCAAGTATGAAGAAAAAATATCCAAACTTTTTTGCAATCGACTACAGATGACACGCAGGCTTCGTCCTTTGGCGGAGAGGCCTGTGTCATCCGCAAACAAAGATTTTTGACATCCCTGAGGTAACTCAGGTAAGTCAGATATGAAAATATTGTATAATATTGGTCCCAAAATGCTGCCTTGGGGAACACCAGCTCTTACAGGAAGTCTTTCAGATCGGGAGTTCTGATAATTAACCTGAAGTGTACGATTTGACAGATAACTTTGAATTATTCTAACAATGTATGTTGGAAAATTAAAATTTTTCAATTTTACAATCAAACCTTCATGCCAAACACTGTCGAATGCTTTTTCTATGTCTAGAAGAGCAAGACCAGTAGAGTAGCCTTCAGATTTGTTGGAACGAATCAAATTTGTTACACGTAAAAGTTGATGAGTGGTCGAATGTCCATGGCGGAATCCGAACTGTTCATTGGCAAAAATTGAATTTTCGTTGATGTGGGCCATCATTCTGTTCAAAATAACCTTTTCAAAAAGTTTACTGATGGAGGAAAGCAAACTGATTGGACGATAGCTAGAAGCTTCAGCAAGATTTTTGTCTGGTTTTAAAATTGGAACAACCTTAGCATTTTTCCATTTGTCAGGAAAATATGCTAATTGAAAACATTTGTTAAATATATCAACTAAAAATGATAAGCTACTTTCTGGAAGTTTCTTGATGAGGATGTAGAAAATTCCATCATCGCCAGGAGCTTTCATATTTTTGAATTTTTTAATAATAGTTCTCACTTCTTCCAAATCAGTCTCCCAGGCATTTTCGAAAACGTTCTCTTGATTGAGAATATTTTCGAACTCCTGAGTAACTTCATTTTCAATTGGACTAGTAAGTCCTAAATTAAAATTGTGCGCACTTTCAAACTGCATAGCAAGTTTTTGAGCTTTTTCGCAATTAGTTAGTAATAATTTGTTTTCCTCTTTCAATGCCGGTATAGGCTTCTGAGGTTTTTTCAAGATTTTAGATAATTTCCAAAAGGGCTTAGAGCCGGGGTCCAATTGAGAAATTTTATTTTCAAAATTTTTGTTTCTTAAATCTGCAAAACGTTTCTTGATTTCTTTCTGCAAATCCTGCCATATAATTTGCATAGCAGGATCACGAGTGCGTTGAAATTGCCTTCTCCTCACGTTTTTAAGACGGATCAAGAGTTTAAGATCATCGTCTATAATCACGGATTCAAATTTTACTTCACATTTTGGAATTGCAATGTTCCTGGCTTCAACAATGGAATTTGTTAAAGTTTCAAGAGCATTGTCAATATCAATTTTAGTTTCTAAAGAAATGTTAACATCAAGATTAGAGTCAACATACGTTTCATATATATTCCAGTCGGCTCGTAAATAATTGAAAGTGGAGCTGATAGGATTGAGAATCGCTTCATGCGATATTTGAAATGTAACAGGGACATGATCAGAATCAAAATCAGCATGAGTAACTAATTGGCTACAAAGATGACTAGAGTCGGTTAAGACCAAGTCAATCGTAGATGGATTTCTAGAAGAGGAAAAACATGTAGGGCTGTCAGGGTATTGAATTGAGAAATATCCTGAAGAGCACTCATCAAATAAAATTCTGCCGTTGGAATTACTTTGAGAATTATTCCATGACCGATGTTTGGCATTAAAGTCACCAATGACAAAAAATTTTGACTTATTGCGAGTCAATTTTCGCAAGTCAGTTTGAAGCCAATTAACTTGCTGTCCAGAGCATTGAAAAGGCAAATAGGCAGCTATGAAAGTATATTTACCAAACTGTGTTTCAACAGAAACACCTAAAGTTTCAAAAACTTTAGTTTCAAATGACGAAAACAGTTGATGTTTTATACGCCTATGAATGATGATTGCAACTCCCCCACATGCCCCATCAAGTCGATCATTACGATAAACAAAAAAGTTAGGATCTTTTTTAAGTTTGGATCCAGGTTTTAAATAAGTTTCGGTAATAACTGCTATATGCACGTTATTAGCTGTAAGAAAATTAAACAGCTCGTCCTCTTTACCATTCAGAGAACGAGCATTCCAATTTAAAATATTTAAATTATTATTTGGATCCATTAGAAAAACGTAATCCAATAACAATTTGATTTGTAAATTTTACACCTACTTGGACTGCTTCAGTCATAGTGGTGGCTTTGAACATTGCATCAATCATTAGATTCAATTGTTCAGTTAGAAAATTAAAATCAGAGGCAGACATATCATCTGATGATTTCCCATTGGAATTTTCGGTAGACGAAGAAGCGGGGTAGGAGTTACCTGTGGCGGTAGGGTTTTTTCCATTTGATTTGAAACAAGTAGAATGGGTACTCATGGAACGAACAGGGGAAGAGTTCAAATTACCTGCTACGATATCGGCAAAGGATTTACCGTGGGTAGATACATTCGAAATTGAAAGATTCGAACGGCTACCCGACGGATTAAAATTTGTTTGTGAATGAGCATGATTATGATCTTCCTGGTGGGTATGATTCCTAATCAAGCGATCGTTAACTGAAAAATGAGCATTGTTCGATACTCTACTAGGCAAATTCCGGAAACGACCGTTATCGTAACGGATATTATCCTTCATCTGCTTGGCACGAGCCTCAACGACTCTTTTGCGTGACATGCATTCCCAAAAGTTAGCTTTGTGAGGGCCCTTGCAATTGGCGCATTGGAACTTTCTGGTATCTTCTTTCACAGGACAGTCGTCCTTAGCGTGAGAAGAACCTCCGCAAATCATGCATTTAGCATCCATGCGACAATTTTTTGTACCATGACCCCACTTTTGGCACCGACGGCACTGAGTGGGGTTCTGGTAATTTCCTCCAGGTTTCTGGAAATGTTCCCACGTCACACGGACATCGAACATAAGTTTAGCTTTTTCTAAAGCTTTAATATTATTTAGTTCTTTTTTGTTAAAGTGAACTAAATAATATTCTTGAGAAAGCCCTTTCCGAACAATGCCAGATTGGGTTCTCTTTTTCATTACTTGGACTGGGGAAAATCCAAGTAAATCATTTATTCCATTTTTGATCTCTTCAGGTGACTTATAGTCACTTGAGAGACCTTTCAAGACAACTTTGAACAAACGTTCAGTTTTGTCGTCATAAGTAAAAAATTTGTGCTTCTTCTCTTCAAGATATCTGAGAAGAAGTTCGCGATCTTTAAGAGTTTCCGGCAAAACGCGACAGTCTCCTTTCTTTGCGATTTGGAAGGAAACCTTGATTCCCCTAATGGAGTTCAAGATCTCCTGCCTAAATCCCCCAAATTCGGAACAACTGACCACGATAGGCGGCACTCTTTGCTTCCTCACTTGAATCAAAGAGCCTGGGCTAGAGGCTGCTTCGATTTGGTGTTCGGAAAATTTGTCTAGAGCATCGAACTGATTGCTCATTTCAATACAATTATTCATTTCACCCTTGGAAGAAACTTCGCATTCCGGGGAAGCGTCCTTTCTTCCATTCTTGCCACGTGTAGTGACAGTTTTAAAACCCACTTTTTTGGAAGGAAGTAGTGAATTCAGAGATTCACCCTTCCTTTTGTTAGTTGTTGATACCATGTTTAGTTAATAAACGAGAAAGACGTGACCTTCGAGAGGTTTTTTCCCTAGACGGTGTCCAAGAAGGATTACCACCGTTAGCTTTCGCCAACGGGTCCAACGAAAAATCGAAGGCACGGGTCCAAACAAGGATCGTAAAGGGATCAATAGTAGAAAAAATAGTACTGAAAAGTACTGTTTAAGTAGCACTGAAAAGTACCGTTTTTAATTTTAGCACTGAAAAGTACTGTTTGTGTAGCACTGAAAAGTACTGTTTTATTGCTTTAGGTAGTTTTTAAGAAAACTTCCAAGAGCAGAGAGAATTCGTGTACGCACAGCACGAAGGTACGATGCGCACTCTCTTTCACTCATTGATTATCTTCAAAACTTGGTCAAGTATAGCTGGAAAATATAATTCCACGCCCAGGGAAATTTTACTAAAAAATTATACATAAATAATTTAGATCAAGGGCTTACACTTTGACCATTTAGTATGAAATAAAACAAAAAAACAAACAAAGATATCAAGGTGCAGGATCTTTTAGGCATCCGTTTTTTAATCTTTTGGGCATCCGGGAAAAATCCGGGAATCGAAAAACTGATTTTGAATGGACACCCTGAATTTTGCACCAGAGTTCACTGCAAGCAAGATATATGGGAAAAAGAGACGATAGAGACCATTTTGATTTAAAAATAAAGACTTTTCATACCGGAAAAGATCCTCACTAGATAGCTCAAAGTGCGTTTTGAGAGTGACGAGAAAAACCTTTGTCCTTTGTTCCATGAATTACGGCATCAAAAAATTTCCCTGATTGTTATCGAAATTTCCTGAAAATTCTAGGTTTTTCCAGGTAGTAGACACCCTGTTCGTAAATTTCTGGATGAATGGAACATCATTGAGATTCTTGAAGATTTATTAGGAAGGGTATTTATTAAGCGGGCAAGGAGATAGACAAGTTACTTAATAGTTCTGTAAAGGTAAACAGTGTATTTCGGTTTTCTAATAAGTTTTTTAATCGAATCTATAACAGATCCTTCGATTATTTTTCTTGACATTCGTATCAAATTCCCAGCAATCATAAAAAGCCGAACTAAAATATATTTTGGAAAATTTCTTCGGAGATCTAAAAGATTTTCTAAAGAAATTCTTGTCTATCTATGGCAAAATTTGTATGGATTTCAGCAGATTTGTTACGAGTTATTCCAGTCGTTCGCTTGGAATTACTTGCGGGATCCTTAACGAGTTCATGCCGAAATTATTAATCGATGAATGAATGGCGAGGTCCTTTAGGTATTATTTGACAGATTTTTGTCGACATTTGTCCATTTTGCTACTTGTATATGATAATAGATCACAGTTTTGCAACAAAAAAAAATACCAATTGACTATAATATTTAATCACTTAGAAGTTTTCTTAAATTCGTGTAAGGGTGTGAAGCGATTCCATTCTTTTGGTGGGTAGTGTACACACTATGATATATATGCCGAATCTCGGCTAATTTTAATCGTATTTTTTTACAGCCGAGTAGTCGGCAATTAAATTTCATGAGATGAGATTTCGGAAAATAAAAGCCGAGTATCAGTTAGTCGTAATTCGCTGCTAATCAATCTGGCAAATTGAAAGCTGAATCTAGGTTAAAAATGAAAAAAAAAATGAGGTTTGCACAGCTGAGCACGTGAACGAAAACTTAAATGTATAGATATAAATGGTGGTGTATAGTTTCTTCATGTGAATTTTCAGATATACCAACCACCTGGTCCAATTTTAAATTCTTATCCAAATGGCAGAAGATTTAACAAAACTCTAATTTATAAGGACTCAACGAATGATATGAGAGATTGGGTTTTCAAAGTTTTTAGTTATTTGAATTGCCCTAATGCACACATTGGAAGCAATATGCTTGAGTTCGGAATACAGTAATGACCCGATTTTGTCAGCCCCCGATTTTAACATCCTTTCTTGCCCGATTTTGTCAGCCTTAAATTTATAATTGTTTTAATCACTATATTTGTTTTAATACTGGCAATTTTGTGTGCACAAATTTAATTATGACCATGGCCACATGAAATTTTAAATTTTTAATAATTATCGAAGAAACTGATCAATGTTACCTTTTGTTACGGTACATATACTATTAACAAAATCATAAAACTAAGTCCTTAAGTTAAAGTAAAACTTGAAATCCGTCGAAATTTCCCTATTTTAGCTCTTTCCCGATTTTGTCAACCCTAAATGCAGCATGGGGCTGACAAAATCGGGACATTACTGTACAGTGAAAAAATGCATTTTGAACAGAAAACTACTTTTGAACATTTAATAAAATTTATTTATAAAATTATTATTCGTTTCCTTTTCAGCTGCACTTCAGGCACTCAAACGAAAGAAGCGATATGAGAAACAACTGACTCAGATCGATGGCACTTTGTCCACGATTGAAATGCAACGGGAAGCCTTGGAGAATGCCAATACAAACACAGCCGTGCTGACCACAATGAAGAAGGCATCAGATGCCCTGAAGGCGGCCCACAAAGATATGTACGACTGGATCGCCTATCACTATTTGCTTTCAAGGTTTTCTAACTGACCTTTTCTATATTTCCTACAGGAATATCGACGATGTCCACGAGATGATGGACGACATCGCCGAACAGAACGATATTGCCAACGAAATCTCCAACGCCGTCTCGTCGGCGGTTGGCTTCGGCCAGGACATCGACGACGACGAGCTGGAGAAGGAGCTCGAAGAGCTGGAACAGGAAGAGCTGGACAAGGAACTGCTCGGTGTGCAGCCGGAGACGGATCAACTGCCGGAGGTGCCAGCAACCGATCTGCCTGCCAAGGCGAAAGAGAAGAAAAAGGGTAAGTTATTACAATGGGACTTTACAAAGTGGGAAATGATCATTGCTTCCAAAAACATCTTGTGAAAAAATGTGTATTTTTCGCGATTGATTTTAGAGAATTGGTTGTTCAACGATAACTGCACTCTTTATTTTATTTCTCGACAAATTTTATATAAACAGGCTTATCTCCAAGTAGTAAACGAACTTACATTATCGATTATGGATTCTAAAATCATTAAAACAGCAAGGTCAACAAAAACACAAAATATAAAGAATTCTCGAAAATCGCGATAATGAACTTAGGCTTATTGCGCCTTCTCTAAAGAATCACTAAAAAATTTCATTATTTCACAGGATGTTATTTTGGGACTATATTTCACTTTATTAATTTAGAATATGAAAGATTTTTGGAAATATTCCCACCCTAGTAAAATTTACTTATTACTAACTAATCTTTCCTCTCTGTTTCAGCTGTTGCGGAGGATGATGATGATCCGGATATGAAGGAACTGATGTCGTGGGCTAACTAAGGTGGTGAATAGAACGAGAAACGGATCAGTTCGATAGGTGTCCGTCGTATCTCCCCCTTGATACCTAGCGTTTCCTTAGACAAGACATTATCCACATGCATATATCTATTAAAAGCTAAGACATAGGTACTGACAGGCTAGGCTTCTATCCAATGCACTTAATATATGTCAACAAAGGGTAACCCAAAACCAGCCGTACCTACCCGTTGCACTGCGGAAAACGAACAGATAAGATTCAAATTGAGATTGAAGACTTCGGGAGGCGATTTGTCTGTGTAAATTTTATGTATAATTTTTCCGTTGGTTTATTTTCTTACAATCATTAAAAAAACGTTTAAAATTAATTTATCAGTGCCGTAAAAGATTGGATTAGTTTCATTCGCCTCGGCGAGCATTGTTTGTGTGTCGGTTGTAGAAGTTTGCCCAAAAACATGTAATTAGTTCGATCCTTTCAGTGCAGTTGTGATATATGCAGTACTACAGTTGAGCTGTTGCAGAGGGATACCCAATAGTCACTTACGAAAGGATGTTTGAAGCTTTGAGTTCCAGAACGATAATATTTGACCCATTGTGGAGAGTTTGGAAATATATTTTCTCACGCTAAGTTACACTAATATAGGTTCATTGAAAAGTTGTTTTTTGCTTGAAGATGGCATAGACTGTGAAGAGAAAGCCAATCAAATACTGCCACGCACGAGTATCCTTACCAACCTTATGGGAGCATCATGCACATTAATATAGAGCACATTTCATTCAGCACTGGACTATCGCAGTAGTTGATGTGAGTGCGGAAACGCGAATAAAACTGTCTTAAAAGCACTGGTTTTACGTAAACCAAAGAATAAGTGCTCATAAGACATCAGAACCAGATTTGAGGCAATCGCGTATTCGTCCATCCGCACTTCAAAACAAAATGGTATATCTTAAGCTTTGATTACACAGTGCGTGCAATGCACGAACATTTGTGCAAGTTGCACGAATGTTTGCGCGAACTGTGTAATATGTGCACGAACTACTAGCGAACATTTTGTAGGAATATATTCGTGTATTCAAACATGTTGGTTCGTCGAACTTGCGTTGTATAGAAACGGTAGAAAATTGTGTAGTAGGAAAGGAAATCAAAATATTCATTCGTCCTGGTCAGATTGAGAATGAAAACATTGGTGTTGGTAGAAAATTTCCCCAAGGCTCTTCCAGATATTTGTCCAGGATTTTTTGGAAGATTCCTCCATGGATTTTACTACAAAATTATTCTAGATAGTCTCTACAGTGATCCATACAACAATTTTGACAGAGTTTCCATCACGAAGAAGTTTTGATCACAACCAGATTTTTAAGGACCGGATCAGACAGGGCTCCAGGAGCACCTTCAGCAGATCCTCCAGAAATTCTGCCTGGAGTTCCTCCAGGGATACTTCCAGGGTTTTCTCCAAGGAATATTCCAGGGATTCCTCAAGAAAAATCTCTACAGTGATTCCTCTAGAAAATTCGCAACGAGTTCCTCAAGAGTAGTAACATGAATTTAATTTTTAATAATATTCTTCAAGGATTATCTCCAAGAATTCCTCCATGATTTTTTCCAAGGATTGGTCCAGGGATTCTTCCAGGTATTTTTCAAGTGATTCCTCATGATGTTTCTTCAGATATTTTTCCAGAAATTCTTCCAGAGACTTCTCCAAGCATTCTTCTAGAATGCTTCTACTGGGATTCTTGCAGAGATATCTTCAAGGATTCCTCCAGGGGTTACACTAAGACAATTTCTTTAAGGATAACTCCAGATATTTCTCCAGAAATTCCTCAGAGGATGCATTTAGTGTATTCCACAGGTAGTCCTCTCAAAATTCTTCCAGGAATTATTCCGGAGATTTTTTCGTGGACTCTCAACGGATTGCTTCAGTGATTCTATCTGGAATCCTTTTAAGGATTCTTTCAAGAATGTTCGCAAAAACTCCTTCCATTAAGATTTTTTTTAGAAATCCGTAAATAAATTCCTGGAGAAATACTTGGAAGGCTTCCAAGGACAATTTTATAGAAACAATATTAAGAATTCCCTGTATAATTGACAAAAGAATCCCTAAAGGAACTTCTGGGAGAAATCCTGGAGGAATCTCTGGTTAAATCTCTGGCGAAATCCCTGAAGAAATACTTGCTGGAGTTTTTGTAGGAATACCCGGGAAAATCTCTGGAGGAATTTCTGGGAAAATCTCTGGAGGGATTTCTGAAAAAATCCAACTCTTGGAGGAACAATAAAATGGGTTTTCTGGAGTAATCTTTGGGGAAAATCCTGAACAAAAAGCTGGAAAAATCTCAGAAGGGTCTGGGTAAATAGCTGAAGGAATCCTTGTATACATCTTTGGAGAAATCCCTTGAGAAAATTCCTGGAGTATCCTTGGAAAAAAATCTGGAAAAAGTGCTGTAGAGATTTTGCTGAAGAAATCTATGTCTACCCGAGCAGAAGAAAATAAATTCTGAATACCAAACTCAGGTATTCCATACCAGATAATTTCCAATACTTACAACCTGAATGAGGTATGAATGAGCCCTGCATAAGAGGTAAAATACCTCAAATAATATTTCAACCATATTCTACGAACACCAAACTGATAACTAGATCAGGTAATACCTCAATAATATTTGATGGATTTTCATATAAAAGTGAAATTTTTCAATAGTAGTTCAATACCTCCAGCAGACCTCAATAGAACCTCAACCACAATGAAGTATTTTTAATTGTTTAAAAGATTTTTTTCAATACCATTATAATACCAAATTGAGGTATTGAAAACTTCGTGTGGGATCTAGTGCCATCCATTGTTACTAATAATGTTAGAATTTAATATTCATCTAGGAAGTTTGTGGGAATAGAAATAATATTGCGATCAGGGAGGACTTTCTTGGCCTTCACAAATGCGAGGAAGTTGGCGCTGAGGGTTTCGGTCGTTCGCTAAAGTAGAATAAGGTCGCAACAGCATAGCGCACGGCTGCTTGCCATGAACCTTGAAAATTGATAATACTTTTCTTGCTTAGAAAATGAAACCTGCTGTTTTCCATGCAAAGCTATCAGTTTGTAGCGGGTTCAAGCAAAATTTTAGAACTTTAATTTCTCGATAGCCAATTAATTAGTGCCTTGCTTGCGTAGAAAAGCGCTCAATATTCATATTTGTATGTTTTCCACAATCCACACCGAATAGTCCGACCATCCAAAAATTGTATGGGAACTCGTTCACACCAGGAAACTTTCAATGGATCCTAATCATTGGTTGCCTAAAATCATACGAAATAATTAAAAATTATAAGAAAATGGTTTATCTCAATATAAAAAGTTGAACACGAAAATAATTTTGTTGCAAAACACATCGAGTGAAAATTAATGGTGGTGGTTGGTCCCTAGTGATAAATCCTACCTCCGTTCTGGTCACGATCTTCAGATTATCGTGATTCGTCAACATTCGTATTGATAAAGTGGGGGGACAGGCTTGAAATGGGGTTTGAAAGAAAAGAATGTCAGAACAGGTATCCACCGGCGACGCCAAACGGACCAACGTAATGTGGTGTAATTTGGGATTTGTGGATTGAATACTGATATGTTTTGCCAAGCATCAATATGGGTGACTTCCGAGGATAGCGAAACGAAAGAGGGGTTATGACAAGGTTGTGGGTAAATCCATCACATTGGGGTTGTGACTCTGTGTCTTGTCAGAAATAGGGTCTGATTGGTATTGTAGTATGCAATAGAGTTCGGAATTGATAGACAGACTTTGAGGAAAGAAGTTTTGAACGAAAGGCAGTAGCACCTTGGATCTTGGAGGGCGCAGGTCTGGTGAGTTGGTCAGCTGTTTATGCTGGGTTACATTACGTAGAAAGTGGAATCTGTTTTGCCTCGCATAAATTATGGGAAGTATTTGGAAATGGTTTCTTGTTCAGATTGTGTAACGCAAGAAGGAATCTTTAGCTCTGCGTTATATTAGGAGGTTATTATAGTGCAGGGTCGAAGAGAGGATGCATATTTGATCACTTGTACTTTACGCTACAAGATATTCGTAGTCGTTTTTCTTTTTTTTTTTTATGTACAGATATAAACAGGTATATTTAGCCTAAATAATGAACAATCATACGCGTAGAGCCTACGTGTCATGAAGTTAGGATTGCATTCAAAATAATATTGCGCATTTCTTTCACACCACAGGATGAAGGTACCCCGGGGCAAGTGAGAATACGGGGTAAGTGGGACCTTCCGTCATAGCTCGTTAAGGAAAGTTTTTTCAAGGGGATATTCTTCTAGAAAGTTGAAGATACAATGATAAGGAATGTATTTAGTACAAAAAATATTGTTATTTTTATTACCAAGTGCTTCTTGTAACAGTTGTCAGCTCAGCGGCATTTTTCAACTTGCATGATAAATTGTGACACGTTTCATGTTCTGCATTGACTCGCAAAAAATAATTGTGTTATAAATCGAAATACCATCGGTAAGTTACAACATTAAGTATTATAACAGGCTGCTTACGATAAACAGGTATTTTGTTTTCATTTCATATGAAAATTTCTATGGCCTAACTTACCCCAAAATATCTTAATATCTGGGGTAAGTGGGACCTATCAAAACAAGCACCAGAATTAAAACTTTTCCTACACACGGTGTCTTTTTCATGTAACTTTATAACAAAAAAATCGGCATGTCTCAAATTTGGACCGATGAAAGGCAAGACCTTCCTCTTTCATTTGCTGCTAAAATCAAAATAATCCATCGGGGGGTCTAGTGCATCTTTTTTTTGAAGTTTTGTTGTTTGTAATATCATTTTACATGCACCGTAAATTAATAAATTTTGATGAGGTGAACTGTTGTAACGGATTTAGGTGAAAATGGTGCAAAAATCTAGTATCAATATCTTGTAGATTATATTCTAGACAGCTCTACACCTAAACATTTACAGGCGTGGGTCCGAGTTGCCTCTTTTTTGCTTCATTCATTGTTGAAATTTGCATTGCTTTTACAACTAAGTATTAATTTTAATTTGTAACTCAAGAGCAATATTCATCTTTCTGACTTGGTTTAGGAACAAACGATCGAAAGACAAAAGGTCGAAAGGACAAAAAATCGAAAAACAAAAGTTTGGAAGACAAGGTCGAAAACGCAAAAGGTCAAAAGGACAAAAGGTTGAAAGTGATTTGCATAATGGAAAATTTAATCATCTTTGAATGAAGATCTTCGACCTTTCATCCCCTCTTTATTCCTCTTCGATCTTTTGCCCTTTCGACCTTATGTCATAGATTCCAGAATATTGAAAAGTTCACATTTGTGTCAATGACAGACGTAACACAGACAAACAGACGTAACACTTAGAACAAATCTCGATCAAAATCATAGTCACGAGGACATGTACGCCCAATGCTAAAATCGGTGCGTTTGGCCGACTGGCCAACAGATGGCGGTAGTGTGTAAACGTCAAACACGAACAAAAACGATGCGAGCGCTGCGGGTGGCGGATTGGCCACCTACCATATTTTTGAATCGACCGTTAAAAAGGTGGTCGATGGACAATGATGAGAGTGTGACGTCTGTTTGTCTGTGGACGTAATATAACACTTAATAAATCCAATATTCCAACCCAAATGCAATAGCAGTACAATGTTGACACTATTGTCCATGTGCAGGTTATGAAGATTGACAGAACATTTCTTTTGTTTGCGATGGAAAAACAAACAGGATTGCTGACAAATATTTTAGGATTAGCCAGTCTAGGGCTGAAAATTTATTAAATAAACATAAGAATAATCATAAAAATGCTGGCAAATATACACTTCCTTGTTAAATTGATGGTAGAAAAGTGCTAATGTATTCAAACAAAAATCGACAGGTTTAATTCATAACAAATCTACCTGTGAAAAATTGATGGTGTGATCGTGGTATTTTGCTTAGAGATCTCAATAAGATGCTGTAATGTTCAGTTTCAGGGGGCCCAGATAGCCGTAGCGGTAAACGCGCAGCTATTCACACTCAAAATAATCCACACGTCATTGCTACGTGAAAACATACGTGGATTTTTCCCATACTACTTTTCACGTAGCACTTACGTGGATCATAAGTAACACAAAATGAACGCATGAACTCTCGAACTCAATCCGTTCCATCGGAGTTTCACGTAACAGCTACATGGATTTTCACGTAGCTTTTACGAAGCGCTTCAATCGATCCTAAATGTTATTTCATTGAAAATTATTGAAGTATGTTTATAGAAGCCACTCTATTTTTCAAGTATTTTTTCAATTCGAATATGTTGAACGATTTATATAGACGTAATTATTTATTGAATACAGGTGATACAGGCACATTTTGAATCAAATATTTGCATCATAATAGTCATCAACAGTTTATAGGTAAACTAATATCCTGCTAGTTTGCTGCATTGTATTGCTGGGTGTCACTGCTCAATAATGAAACCGCCGACTTCGTTTGTGGTGAAACCGGATACATAATCCAGTTCTGAACACTAATTCAGTTGAATATTACGAAATACTCTAATTAAATATCAACTATTTACAAACGCACTATCTCCGTTCAACTAATAAAAGTCCGTCCAAGGCCAGTCCCATCCGTAAATCTTTCGGTACTAATGTTTACTAGTTGAATCGATCCTGCTGTTCGTTTCCTAAAAGAAATTGATGAAAATATTTGTTGGTATATTAATTGAGCTAGAATCCTCAAGAATTCAATTACCTTGAAATCGAAATAAAATACGTTTTCAATACTGTCCGCTCTCAAAGTTCTTGGAACATCAACAGGCTCCATCTTGAAATTTGAGCTAAACACAGAATGAATGCGATATGCAAGTGTCAAAATGAATTTAAGTGGCTACGTGAATTTCACGTAAGTGCGATAGGTTAACTACAGTGAAAATGACCAAGTCTTCATTTGGTGTTTATATAGGTTTTGGTAATCATTACCTTAGTCAGGTGAAGTCTAGGCAAAATGAATTTGGAATGATCTACATGATTTTTCACGTAGCAGTGACGTGTGGATTTTTTTGAGTGCAGCAAGACCAAGCTGAGGGTCGTGGGTTCGAATCCCACCGGTCGAGGAACTTTTCGGGTTGGAAATTTTCTCGACTTCCCAGGGCATAGAGTATCTTCGTACCTGCCACACGATATACACATGCAAAAATGAACATTGGCATAGTAATCTCTCAGTTAATAACTATGGAAGTGCTCATTAGAACACTAAGCTGAGAAGCAGGCTCTGTCCCAGTGGGGACGTAACGCCAGAAAGAAGAAGAAAAATGTTCAGTTTTAGCATAGTTTTATTAGAGTTGTACGGAATTCTATAGTAATACATAAAACAAATAAATTCAATCAGCTTTGAAAATTTTACTTAGTAATTTTACGATTTTGCTAGCTTAATAACGAAATCATACGAAGCTTTAAAAAAATCTCAGGCAAATCATAAGAGTAGGGTGCAGAACCATTTGGGCAATTCCATGCTTCACTTTAGCATGGAGCTCTGTAGCTTTCAAAAAAAATCCACTGACCAAGTGAATCAAAAGTGCCAAGAATAGGATCCGGCTCCCTATCCGATTACTCCAAAAACGAGCCAAAAACGGTGATCTTTAGTGCATACAAACTTGTTTGCCATTTATATCGAGCAGATCTCAAGTACTATGTTTCGTATATATGTTGTGTTCAAAACTTATGAAAGCGCCAACTCGAACGACTTTTGATGCTAATGTTCCATCAAAAGATGTTCGAGTTGGTGCTATAATTGAATTAGAAGAGTCACAGAATTCAAAATCATGAAGTTTGAGCCGTCGCATGCAGTTTTGGTGATAAAACTTAGTGGTCCTATATTACGGAGTTTCCGGTGGTCATTCCAGTGTTCCAAAAGGAGCAAAAGGAATAACCATCTATTCATTCTTTTGGCAGAATGCATCCAAACATAATAACTCGTTATGAGTTGGACACAATTCATTTGGTTTTGGTGCATAAATTCGAGTAATTTCATCGAATTGTCCAGATTTACTACCTTCCGGGACTCCAGGAACCGGTTCCGCATGAACCAGACTAGACCGAAATTTTCAAGGGTTGTGCTCCGGTAATTAATTCCTTATTGCAGAGAAATTTTATGCCAAAATGTCCATCAATTAATAGTTCTGATATGAATTACTTATACAAAACTGAGATGGAAACTTACTTTTCGGGTGTTCCGGGTTTCCAGAACCGGGTATGAATAAGTAAATGATTTGAGAATCTTTAATCATAGTAATCTATTCAACACGGTTCAGATTACTTCTTTAGTTACGAAACTACAGGTCGTCAAAGTAAGGGTCTCTTAAGGGACTTTTTTCAGATGTATCAGGTTTTCGGTGGCCAAAGCGACCCGATTCCGGATCTCCGGAAGGGTTTCTGAAACTAGACATGTGTACCTTTCATATAAGCTCAACAGAACTAAATTCGGTCAACACACTGATTTTTTCAAGCAGTTTAAATTTCCGTGTCGAAAACGATCCTAAGTCACAGTTTGTACTTTTTTTATAGAAGCTCCCCTAGGGGTCATTCAAAACTATTGTTTTCGCAAAAATAAAATTCCACAAAAAATAATAAGTTGTTTCAATCAAAGGTTACAATGATTTGAATTTTTAAATGGGTCAAAAGGCCCTAGGTGCTTAATAAGGTAAAGTTATGACCCAAACTCCGTAAAAAATATTGAAAAAAAAAAAAAAATGCTCCAGACCCCCCGACCGATTATTTTCGTTTTAGTTGCAAATGAAAGGGGACAATCATGGCTTTCTTGTGTCAAAATTTCAGACATGCCGAATTTTTTGTTTTGAAATTGCTCTACCAAACACACCGTGTACACGTAATTCAAAATTCATCATGAGAACCATTACTTTTCTATTTCTATTGAACTTTATGTGCTATTTATACCAAATTCAGTAGTTGCGGAAAACGAATCCATCACATTAAGTGGTTTTCCGTCATGCATATCAATAATAACAGAACATATTAAAAAATTCGTCAATTATTGAAAGTTTACTTGCTGCATTTTGATTGATAACTTATAAATAATATATTTTGAACATGTTTTATGCCTCTTTACGCTTATTGTGAGAAATTTTCAGTTAAAATTAAATGCGATGAGACATATCATTAAATGTTGGGTGTCTTCCTAAAACGTTACGTATTTTATGGTTGATCCCTTATGTACATCACATATGCACTCAAAATAAAATATCTATGATTTATCAATCCTATTATTGCAACGGTTGACTTACTCATGTGGTTTTACGCACGAAACCGGATGTGTCCCACTTGCCCCGCTTAGCGAGGTGACTGCGTCTAATAATTCATTGTACATCTTTCTTCTTAGGTTTTCACAATTTCGAAATTATTCGATCAAATTCATGCTCACACCAGCTAATATGTTGCCAAAGTGTGACCGTGTTGTTGGATTTGCAAAATATTGACATTTCAAAATTATTCTGAACAATTTGTTTGAACTATCGTTTTTTTTATGTCCCACTTGCCCCGGGGTACCTTATCGCAGAAGTTTTTACATGTGCGGAGGTGCCGGTAGAGGTGCGCGATTGCGTCGAGTCGGGTCGGTGTTTTCAGCGGACTCATATTTCGCAAATCGAAGAATGCTCTGAGGGCATCAACATGATTCGATGCAGTCCCACACTTTTATTTGTGCTTTTGCACTTGTCTTATTAAATAGGAATACTTTGTGTTAGGGAAAGTGTAGGAGAATAAATTATGATTTATTAGATTTTTCTGATAGAGGCAGAGTTCACATGTTACTTAGGTATTTGAAAGCAAATAAGAACCACATTAAATAATAGATAAACACTAATGCACATATTTTTATATTTTTCATTTCATCGCGGTCCTCATTGCCCGAGCGGAGTCGACAAAACTCGGGGTGGATAGAATCGACGGAACTACGATACGGAAAAGAAACAGATGAGAAACTATCGATACATTTATTCAACCATAAAAACCACGTTTTAACGTAATAACTTTATTTCTTTCTTCTCGTTTCAGCAATCCAACAACCAAACCATTTCTACTATCTTTTCATTTCCTCTTCGTTACATTTATAGTCCCTCTGGTACTGAATTGAATGGCGCTTTCCGTTTTTATTATCGCCGTCTTTGCTGTACGTTGAGCATGGTGTCGGAGGTGGTGTGCTGTGTAGAACATCTGATGTGCTACACGACACGCCACTTCCGGCATTTTGTTTGGCGTGCGGGATGGCAGTGCTGGTGATGAGGTGGAGGGTGCTATTCGGTTTAGTGCCAGAGGGACTATATCTATTTAATGTATCTGAAACTTGTGGGACCGCTTTAATTCCGGCGCCTGCTTGTGGAAGAACCCGGTGTGCTAAACGGTATAGGACATGTTAACGGGGGAGGCTTGGTAGGTCCTCACCCAGTGCCGGATTTGAGCTTCGGGGGGCCCGGGTCAGATCTCCTAAAGGGGGCCCTTTTATTTTATATATGTTTATTTGAGTTTTGAACGATCCAAAGATATGAGGGGCCCAAATGCAAAGTGGTGTATATGACATTTTCGATTGTGAGCTATATACATTGAAAAATTTAACAGTTTCCAAACTTTCCAATAGTATTTCTGGGTGATTTTTCCGTCCAATGGGAAAAATATAACAATTCGTAGAATAGGGAGCCGGATCCTATTCTTGGCACTTTCGATTTACTTCGGCAGTGGGGTTTTTTGAAAGTTACAAAGCCACAATTATGTGTCGTACTGAAGTGCTCCTTATAGCAAAATTTCAGACGATACGGCCGAGAAAAACCCCCCATGCCAAAGCGAATCATGGAAGTGCCCAAGTAGTTCTGCACCCTATTGGCTTCTATACGGTCGGTGTTCAGACGGACTGGACTTAGTGTTTTGTTTTTAATGGCTTCAAGAAAACGTACCTCTGCCATTCGAAATATCAAAATATTTTATTTTTATCTATTTGATGACAAATTTGGATAATAATAGCATCGGAAAATCAGAATTGATGTTGTCCTCAATGTTCATTTAGAACGCCAAAATATTGTCTAGTCCTGTCTGTCTGAACACGGATCATATAATTTGTATGGAGGGAAAAATTGTTAAAAATGTTTAAGGCCGTTTTGGACTCCTTTTGGTTCTACTTACTGCAAGTTTCCAGTTTGTCTCTGGTAAAAAAAGGATTTACAGTACTGGCAAGAAAAAGTTTACAAAGGATGATTTTAATATAAATTGGTCAAGTTTGGAGATCTGCATCTCTGCTTCTTACAAACCGATTGACCTGAAATTTGTACCATATGTTGAAAATAACTTCAAATTAGATCTGTGAATCCATCAATTTCTATGCAAAGGTGTCTAAGTTCTTAAAAATCGCCCATTTTGACAAAAATCTTCAAATGTTGATCCTAAGATATTTTGAAAGCAAACAATTTACGATAAGTATAATCTTTTACAAAGTTTGGCATTTCATCAAAGTGAACAAATTTGCAGAAGCATGCCTACTTTTAAATATTCACACTTAAAAATAATCCAATTTAAAAATTTTTGGCATATATTTTTTAGTGTTTTTTAAATGAATTCCAATTTCTTGAATAGAGTTTTATTAATTTCCCATAAATCAAATTTCAAGTTATTTATTAGATGTAATTCAAATTTCAGGTCAATCAGTTCGTCAGAAGCTGTTATAAAGTTCCCTAAACTTGAACCTTTTGTATGGAAATCGGCCTTTATGTACTGTTTTCCTACCAGTATTGTATGTTCAATGGATTTTATTCATAGCTTAACCTTTACTAAAGCAAAACTAAGCCTATACTGATTCCAAAGAAAACTTCATCAACTCTGGCATTTAAAATAGAAAAGTTTTTTAAAAATACTGATCACCGCGTCACAAAAGAATTTCCCATACACTTCAGTTTCTCTGATAGAATTGCAAATATGTTTAAATTTTGAAGTTCTGATAAAATAAACTCTTCGAATTTAGCAGTGCTTTACAGGTTTAGCCGTAGGATCCTACAAAAAAGTTGAGCAAAATTTTAATTCCATTTTTTTTTAAATTAATTAGAGAAGAATGTTGAAGGTTTTGGCCTATTATTCATGTTTTCTTGTAATATACTGTGCGATTCAGATATTAGGTGAAGAAAAACAATAAACTCAAATATTGAAAAGTTGTCTTTGAATTATATGATCAAATATTTAAAGCGAAAATATGGAAAGGTATTTTATATAGTTGTTCTTAATTTTGATTCCTCGGAGGGCCCCATCTACCGGGGGGCCCGGGGCATTTGCCCCCTTGGCACCCCCCCAAATCGGGGTCTGTCCTCACCCAGCCCGTGTCTAGATTGGCGGATAATTGTCTGCCAGGGTGTGGATTGAGCAATTACAATTACAAAAAACACATCGAGTGAAAATTAATGACAGTTCAATCAACAACATAAAATCATTGCCTGCTAAGACTTAGGCTGTGAACCGTTTCACCTATTCGTTTAACTTTTAGTTAAAATTTGACAGATCGATAGTTATTTCCCCTCAGGTTAGAAATAACCCTGCTCTGGAGCATGGTTAAACTTGACAGATCGAAAGTTATTTTCTGCTCCCGTGAATTTGAGAATAACTAATTATCTGTCAACTCTGTTCTGAAATAACTACTCGACTGTCAAAGCTCAAATGGGTCGACCGCAAAGTTCAATTTAACCATTTGAGGGGAAAATAACTATCGAAATGTCAAATTTTAACTAATGGTTAAACGAATTGGTGAAACGGTCCACAGCCTTAACTATAAAACTTGTAGCCAAGAAATGCCAAAATTGAAACACCCCTTGTTGAATTATAGCTAGCGTGAAAAGCTGGATATCTAATTTTGGTATGATACCAAAATATGGTATGCATAAGTTATTGGGGAGTTATTTGTTCCTCCTTGGGTATATTTTTCTGGAAAAATACCTGGAACAATCCTTGTACAAATTGCTAAATTTATGGAGAATTACCTGGAAAAGTCTGGAGAAATCACCAGTGAAGTCTCTGGTAGAACTCTGTGGAGAAATCCCTGGAGTAATGAATTACCCAAGTAACACATTTTGTCATAAACGTGGTCAAAATACACCTTTCATACATCGCCGCTGTTTTAGTTCGAATGTGCAATACTAAATATCATACACCTTTATAACCGAAAAAGCGCAGACGGTGAATGATTTAAAACATCTTTCATAGTCCAATTAGATGTTTTAAAATACATACTTCATACTTCTCATAGCATTCTGTTGTGTTATATCAAAGTTATATCATACATCATTAAAACCTATAAGTTGTTATCAAGTTATTAAGACGTGATTATCCGTATAAGAAAACAAGTGCATTTGGGGTGTTAGGTGTTTGAAATGTTTTGACAGCTCAAAAAACAAAAACAAAAAAAAAATATCATTCATTGAATTCCAATGGTGCAGATAACGTGATGAAAAACAAGCATCTTGCTGCATGAGATTTACTTGGGATATTTGTTTTTTTCAAGTTACGAGTTTGAAAATATAAAGTAATATTTGTGCATGTATGGTGTATGTTTTTTTAGGTGCCGTATTAGATTTTAGGTGAAACTGAGTGTTGTACTCCTCGTTTATTGATGCGCCACTTAAAACATGCGCAATTGCAACTTATGTTCAGTGAAATATATCCGATTGTGTGATTTTTTTTTCTTTGGAGGAACAAGCGAGAAACATGGTGGATTCAACTAGATGCCTAAAACTTCAAAAAGGTTAAAACTTTTTGTAATGGTTATTGGATTAGGTACTTAAAAATACAATTGGTTGATGTGTTTTTTTTTTTTTTCAATAGAACGTAATATTTAAAAAATCAAACTTTTTAGCTGGGTCGAACATATTCCTGGCGTTTCGTGCTGAAAACCGTAATTCAGCTAAATGTCAATTGCTTGCAATGAAAGCTCTACAGTTATTAATTTTTCTGATCGGTGCTGTAACATGGCATTGTTTTAAAAGACACGGGTGTTGGAAGCAATTGTGTGTTTGAATGAAGTTATAACTACGTATTCAGTACGTGTTCAAAATAACAAATATATATGCTGCTCAATTCATTGAAAATGTCAAATTTCGTCGTTGAGATGAAATGCTCTTTGCCATTGAAAAAAAATCACATCTGAAGAACTTTCATTTGCGCACCATTTTCGTGTATATGTTCAGTCATTTTTCTTCTCCGCTTGCATTAACTATCATTTTACTAATTTGTTAGATACAGATTTAGTTTTGCTACAAGTTTCTGCATCCATCTTCGGGGAGAAACTGAGATGTCATAGAGACACATGCTAAAAATGTTTTTCATTTGACAGAAAAAAACATAACTATAACATCTCTATCAAAACAATCAAACAATAATGTACGAAATATGTATTCAAGAGCAACTTTATATCAAAATTGGCATAAACTGAAGTTTGGTTATGGGGAGTGCTTTAATTAAGTAATATATACGTTTGTCAATTAGGAATATAACATAAACATTGGATCTGAGTTTGCAGAATGGATATGTTCTTCTAAAACATCTCGGGAACGGTTTTAGAACAGAAGATGTATTGGATTTCATCTTTAACATCTGATTATAACATCATTTTCGGATAGCTCACCGAGAAGATGTTTTCTGTGTTACTTGGGTAATTCGTTCTGGCTTCCAAACAAGTAGGGGGAGATCCCCCCATGCCGGACAGCACCCAATACCGGACAAAGTTGAAACATTGAGAAATCATGGTCCAATCAAGATGGTGTATTAGTAGAAAAGAAAGCTATTATGTAGACTAATGTTTGCGTAGAATAACACATCCTTGAAATATGCATCCCTTTTTAAAAAAGTAGAAAAGTTTGAAAATCTTTAAAAAATTGACGTGTCTTCTTAATTTTGAGCCTATTTAGTAATTATTTTGAATATGAAAAAGTAAGAGGTTGTTTCATAGATACGACCGCCAAGTTGACGTTGGATAAAGTTTGCTTCTTCTATTTCCGGGCTTGAGATCGTTACGAACTTATAAAAGATTCTACTTATATAAATCCAATAAATTTTCATACTATTTGTTGCATGTCAATTCTGACGTATTATGGACATTGTGTGTTATTATTTGGTTGATTCGGTTACCACTTCAACACCGATAGAATCGGTCGATGGAAGAAGGAGCATGAGCGGTAACTCTTGCTCCCTAAACAAAGATTCCGGCTGAACGTTAGGTCCAACGTGAATGGTAATAACCTAGCCGGTCGGAAATTTATACAACATTTTACTCAAATGGAGAAAACTTTCGATTTTTGACGATAGACTGTCGAAAATTGGGAAAATGTGGAGCCCTTTCTTACCCAACCAAAGTCATTCATATTGTCTTCCTCGATTCCTTTGGGTTGGCTAGTGCACTATAAAAGCAGATCAATTTCTGCTTCTTCGCGCATTCTTCTTTTGACGTTAACTACGTCTTACGGCGATATATTGGGTGTCAACTAAAAATCTAAAATGTTGGGACCGTCACGATATTATGTTAGAGTTTGAACTAAAAGAAGGCTGCAACTATGAAAATCGACTAAAATTCAAATGCAAAAAATCACTTGGCGTAGTTAACGTCATGCGGTCGTTTCTTGTACACAACCCCCTCTGATTTTTTTAATAAGTAGCTCTCTATTGCAGTCGATAGATTACCGGAGGATTTATTTTGAATGGATACATAATTTTCCATATAATCGAAAGTTGGTTTTCTGTTTTGGTGTAACTTTGATAATGGAGCATAATTCAAACAAAATTGAATGAATAATGAACATTTGTAGGGCATTGCATACCTCTAGGCGTTTAACGTTATATGGAAATTTCTGACTTATATTACAAAAATGGTCCCAGTTTGTGAAAATGCTTTTCGCTAAGCGATTTGAGGCCGTATTCAAGTTCTATGATAACTAGGCTGTCAAAGATAAGTTGCCAACTATTCAAAACTACATCAAATAGTGAGCGTAGAACAGATTGTTTGTAAGCGTTTCGAAAATGCTAAAATTGTGTCAATTTTAAATATTCGTATAAAAAGCCTCAAATGTTCTTGATTCAAAGGAAAACCGCTCTTACATGAAGTGAATATTCTTTAGTTTTGCATTCGTTTTGCTTAACTGATTAACAGAAATTTTGATATATCGGTTAGTTTGTGGTGGGTTACGCACTATCAAAGTTACCCGCATTATCTAAGATACCCCGTTTTACGGTACATGAAACTACAAAACGTCAAAACCTTATAACAGCAATAAAATGTGCTTTTCTATGAAAAATAAGACATACCTCGATATTTCCCAATTTTTCAACAGTTTAGTCATGAAAATCAATAGTTTCCATTGTTGGAGTCGATTCGTAGAAAAATTTCCAATCGATTGGTGCATGAACCATGAAAATCTATCCCGGCGTCAGTAAGTTATTAACAGTCAAAATCTAACCACTTTTCGTGACGCGAGCGATTTTTCGTTTTTCGAAATTGTACCCCAGTATGTTGCCGTAAGACGTTATCCAACGTCAAAAAAAAATCAATGTCTAGGTAGGACTTGGCATCTGTTCCTACGAACTCAGGCTTCAGCTTCATGGCTGCTAGTTTTTCAAACTCTGGGTTCTTCTTCACCCCTTGGAGCTGTGCGAGGGAGGCTTGACCCGTCTGGGCAGTGCTTTAACGCTTCCAGGACAGGGCCGCACATCCGAGTGTTCTGAAGTTACTCTGCGCAGTCAAGGTTCCCTTCGGGTCTATCAACTTGTAAAATCTCCAAGAGGTTCCATACGTAGACACCAACTGATGCATTGCTTTCTGCCATTTGGGAAGCTCTACCAGAACGAGGGGAGCTACGTGCAATCTGGTGATGTCAGTTGTCAACCAGAATTCGGCGATAAGAGAAAATTTAGTCATGGATGTCTCCTGAAATATGAGATTCATATGTTGAAGCTCGGGCGTGTACATGTCCAAAACTGGGACAAATAGCGCCTTCTTCAACCGGGGAAAGAATCCCAACTCCCTATTCAACTTCCTAAGGTCCTCTTCCTTGAATAAAGGCTTAATAGTTTCCTCCCACGAGATCGACTTGGCTTGCAATCCCAGAGTGTGACATAGAGCACGGATGCGTCGGTCTATGAAAATGTCCATTTGATTGACCGCGTACACATTGATGGTTTTGATGATCATTAGTAACGCAGCGTAGGCAGCGCATGTCATTGTTGCTGATGTATGCTTCGCGTAAGAAGCTGCTGACGCGCCAGTGTAGCCTGGGTGCTCCTTTGCCATGATCTCAAAGATTCCTTCAGTCTCGTTTTTCAATTCCACTCCAGTAGTGACGTCATTTCTATCGCAATCTCGAACGAGTGCAAGAGAAAGCAAAGCCTCTCTTTTTCTATCCTTCTAGACCCATGCTGGGCCCTGATCGTTGAACAGATTGTTAATAAACATTTTGAAACTTTGAAAAACTTATTAATTTTTTATATTCGTATATAAAGCCCCAAATGTTCTCAATTCTAATGAAAACAGCTTTTACATCATACCGTAAAACGGGGTATCTTTGATAATGCGGGTAACTTTGATAGTGCGTAACCCACCATATACTAAACAAAATATCATAATTTCTGTTAATCAGTTAAGCAAAACGAATGCAAAACTAAAGAATATCAGTATGACACTTCATGTAAGAGCGGTTTTCATTTGAATCAAGAACATTTGAGGCTATTTATACGAATATTAAAAATGCACAATTATAGCATTTTCGAAACGCTTACAAACAATCTGTTCTACGATCACTATTTCATGAAGTTTTGAATAGTTGGTCACTTTTCTTTGACAGCCTAGTTATCATAGAACTTGAATACGGTCTCAAATCTCTTAGCGAAAAGCATTTTCACAAACTGGGACCATTTTTGTAATCTAAGTCAGAAATTTCCATATAACGTTAAACGCCCAAATATACTGGGTGTCAATTAAAAATCTAAAATGTTGCAACCGTCACGAAATTATGTAAGATTTTAAATACTAATAACTCAGCCATTTATCGGTAGATTTTCGATATTTTCCCACTAATCGGTCGGAAATTTATACAACATTTTACTCAAATGGAGAAAACTTTTGATTTTTGACGATAGACTGTCGAAAATTGGGAAAATGTCGACCCCTTTCTTACCCAACCGAACTCATTCATATTGTCTTCCACGATTCCTTTGGGTTGGCTAGTGCACTATAAAAGCAGACCAATTTCTGCTTCTTCGCGCATTCTTCTTTTGATTTTAACTACATCTTACGGCAATATATTGGGTGTCAATTAAAAATGTAAAATGTTGGGACCGTCACGATATTATGTTAGAGTTTGAACTAAAAGAAGGCTGCAACTATGAATATCGACTAAAATTCAAATGCAAAAAATCACATGGCGTAGTTAACGTCATGCGGTCGTGTCTTGTACAAAACCCCCTCTGATTTTTAAAATAAGTACTGGCATCCTAGCTCTCTATTGCAGTCGATAGATTACCGAAGGATTTATTTTGAATGGATACATAATTTTCCATATAATCGAAAGTAAACAGAAATGGGGTAACTTTGATAATGGAGCATAAATCAAACAAACTTGAATGAATAATGAACATTTGTAGGGCATTGCATACCTCTAGGCGTTTAACGTTATATGGAAATTTCTGACTTATAATGTCACCCCACAGTTATGGATCAACTAATGGTCATTTTTCAGAACAATATGTGATTAATAATCATGGTGAAGCTGTACAAAACAAAATTACCTTCCTGGCACTGCAGAATATATTTGTTTTTGGGAATACACCTTAAAATTCCCGATTATTTACGAAAAAGTATCAATTTTGCTAGAAATTTCAAACGATGTTCACCCCACAGATGTGGATCAGTGGGAGAGGAGGATCCTTATTATGGATCAAATCGACTCATATTATGGGTCAAAACACTATAACAGCAATTTATCTGCGAGGAAAACGAATGGTGTTAGGCGGCAACCACATATTACGTAACGCTCTAGGGGAGGGGGAAGCGTTACGGCTCATACAAAAATTTAAAAAAAATCGTACAAAAAGCGTTACGGAGGGGGGGAGGGGGTCAAAAATGTCCAATTTTAGCGTTACGTAATAAATGGACGCCGCATTAGTGAAAGCATACGTTTTGGCGTTTGTTTCGGAATCGTCTTATCGTTGATTCATAACTGTGGTATGGTTTTCATTGCCCCACAGTTATGAATCAATGCTTCTGGGAATACGGTTAACATTTTATTTCGTAGGGACGGAAAAAATATGCCAGAGCATATTATAATTGATTGCGATGCTATGTAGATTTATGGTTCACGTAGGTAAAATGTGTTTTGGGTAATTCTAACTATATTTGAGAAGATATTCCAGTTTTAATGCAACTTTGATCCATATCTGTGTGCTATCTATAACTGTGGGGTGACTGTATTACAAAAATGGTCCCGGTTTGTGAAAATGCTTTTCGCTAAGAGATATGAGACCGTATTCAAGTTCTATGATAACTAGGCTGTCAAAGATAAGTTGCCAACTTTTCAAAACTACAGTCACCCCACAGTTAGGATAGCACACAGATATGGATCAAAGTTGGCTTAAATTGTGAATATCTCATCAAATAGAGTTGCAATTACGCAGAGCACATTTTATCTACGTGAACCATAAATCTGTACAGCATTGCAATCAATCATAATATCTTCGAGCATATTTTATTCGTCCGTATGAAATAAAATGTTTTCCGTATTCATAGAATCGTTGATTCATAACTGTGGGGCATTAAACCCGTACAGTCACCCCACAGTTATGGATCAACTAAGGGTCATTTTTCAGAACAAAGTAAGATTAAATATCATGGTGACGCTGTACGAATCAAAATTACGTTCCTGACACTGCAGTTTTTGGGAATATACATCAAAATTCGCGATTATTTACCAAAAAGTGTCGATTTCAATAGAAATTCCAAGTCATGTCCACCCCACAGATGTGGATCAGTGAGAGAGGAGGATTCCTATTATGGATCAAATCGACACATATTATGGATCAAAGCACTATAACAGCAATTTATATGCGAGGTAAACGAATGGTGTGTTAGTGAAAGCATACGTTTTGGCGTTTCTTTCGGAATCGTCTTATCTTTGATTCATAACTGTGGTATGGGTTTCAATGCCCCACAGTTATGAATCAACGCTTCTGAGAATACGATTGACATTTTATTTCCTACAGACGGAAAAATTATACTTAAGCATATTATGATTGATTATGATGCTGTACAGATTTATGGTTTACGTAGGTAAAATGTGTTCTGCGAAATTGCCCCTGTATTTGGTGAAATATTCCCGTTTTAATCGAACTTTGATCCATATCTGTGTGCTATCCATAACTGTGGGGTGACTGTACCAAAGTTATGAATCAACGATAAGACGATTCTGAAAGAAACGCCGAAATGTATACTTTCACTAACACACCATTCGTTTAGTTCACAGATAAATTGCTTTTGTAGTGTTCTGATTTATAATACGAGTCGATTTGATCCATATTAGGGACCCTCCTGTTCCACTGATCCACATCCGTGGGATGGACAACGTTTTAAATTTCTATCGAAATCAACACTTTTTCGTAAATAATCGCGATTTTTTAAATGAATTCTCGAAAACAATCATATTCGGCATTGCCAGGCGGGTAATTTTGTTTTGTAGAAGGTCACCATGATTTGTAGTCATATGTTCTTCTTAAAAATGACCCTTAGCTGATCCATAACTGTGGGGTGACTGTACATCAAATAGTGAGCGTAGAACAGATTATTTGTAAGCGTTTCGAAAATGCTAAAATTGTGTCAATTTTTAATATTCGTATAAATAGCTTCAAATGTTCTTGATTCAAATGAAAACCGCTCTTACATGTGTCATATTAATATTCTTTAATTTTGCATTCGTTTTGCTTAACTGTTTAACAGAAATTTTGATATTTCGGTTAGTATGTGGTGGGTTACGCACTATCAAAGTTACCCGCATTATCTAAGATACCCCGTTTTACGGTACATGAAACTACAAAACGTCAAAACCTTATAGCAGCAATAAAAATGTGCTTTTCTATGAAAAATAAGACATGCCTCGATATTTCCCAATTTTTCAACAGTTTAGTCATGAAAATCAATAGTTTTCATTGTTGGAGTAGATTCGTAGAAACATTTCCAATCGATTGGTATGAGAATCTTGCAAATCTATCCTGGCGTTAGTAAGTTATTAACAGTCAAAATCTAACCACTTTTCGTGACGCGAGCGATTTTTCGTTTTTCGAAATTGTACCCCAGTATGTTGCCGTAAGACGTTATCCAACGTCAAAAAATACTTTGGATCCCGCAAGCATGATCGAACATAATCCTTATTTGATAGTATGAATGTATTTTGTACCATAATTGAAGTAAATATGGACAAATTACAATTTTGGTCAAGCACTTCCTGTCCCTCAGTTTCGGACAGCTTGATTTGTTATATGATATCTTTGTAATTATTGCATCAGTGTCTCAAAATACTTTCATTTTTCATGGGTTCCGTCGACCATGGTATCAAACATGCAATAAAATTAAGAAGAATGAACATTCATAACAACATCGTAAAATGTGCTATTTTTCATCATATATGAAAGAGGTTTTTGATAGGCATCTTGCAAACTAAGAAAAACTCAAATTATTTTTGTAAATGTTGCAATTGCATTGAATTGGTAATTATAAACTATTCCTATAGTGTACACATTCAATGATGTTCAAATTTACAGAATTCGAGGCATTTCCAGATCGTGTCCGGTATTGGGTGCCACCTTTCAAGATCGATCAATTTGGTACTAAAATACATCATCAAAACACAATGTCAAAATTCATATTTATATTTTCAAATTTATTTTTGTACACTATAAAAATGATAATATTTATCATAAACGGGTAACACGAGCCCATAAAATCAATATTTTTCGAATTATGAATTTAGTGGCTTAAGTGTCCGGTACTGGGGGATCTCCCCCTATCTAGGGATTCCTCTAAGAGACCCCCTCCTCCCCCTTGGAGCGTGACGTAATTTGTGCATGACCCCTATTGACTGCAGTTGATAGACTGCCAAAAGATTTATTCTGAATGGATATATAATTTTTCATATAATCGAAAGTCGGTTTTCTGTTTTGGGGTAACTTTGATAGTGGAGTATAAATCGAACAAAATTGATTGAATTACGGAACATTTATAGGGCGTTGTATACCTCTAGGCGCTTAACGCTATATGGACATTTATGACTTAGATTACTAAAATGGCCCCAGTTTGCAAAAATGGCTTTCGCTAAGAGAATTGAGACCGAATTCATGTTCTACTACAACTAGGCGGCCAAGGATAAGTGACGAACTCATTATGTCTTCATCAAATAGTGATCGTAGAACAGATTGTTTGTAAGCGTTTCAAAAATGCTAAAATCTTATACAATTTTAAGAATTGCATATAAAACCTCAAATGTACTTTATTCCATCAAAAATAGCTTTGACATGAAGTATCATTCTAATACTCTTTACTTTTGCATTCGTTTTGCCCAACTGATTAACCTAAACATAGTTATTTCGTTTATTATGTTGTGGGTCTCGCACTATCAAAGTTACCCGCATTATCAAAGTTACCCCGTTTTACGGTAAATCAATTAATTTGATAAAACCTCGTTAGCGATGTAACGCCAATTTACTCGGTCCATGGCTGTGTCCCTCCAATTTCGAGTTTGGCCCACGCTCTCCAGATCTTGTTGGACCTGATCAAGCCACCTCGCTCGCTGTGCTCCCCGCCTTCTTGTGCCAACCGGATTCGACGCGAACACCATCTTTGCAGGATTGTTGTCCGGTAGTCTTGCAACATGCCATGCCCAGCGCACCCTTCCGGCTTTTGCAACCTTCTGGATACTGGGTTCGCCGTAGAGCCTAGCGAGCTCGTGGTTCATTCTCCGCTGCCACACACCGTTCTCCTGCAATCCGCCAAAGATCGTCCTAAGCACCCTTCGTTCGAACACTCCAAGTGCTTGCAGGTCCTCTTCCAGCATGGTCCATGCTTTATGTCCATAGAGGACCACCGGTCTTATAAGCGTTTTGTACATGGTACATTTGGTGCGTGGGTGAATCTTTCTCGACCGCAGCTTCTTCTGGAGCCCATAGTAGGCGCGACTTCCAATGATGATGCTTCTCCGTATTTCAAGGCAAAACCGCTAACAAGGATCCGAGGTAGACGAACTCATGAGATCCACCTCAAAATTATTCCCGTCTATCATCGTAACGCTGCTTCCTAGGCTGGCTCTGTCGCGCTCGGTTCCGCCTATCAGCATGTGCTATGTTTTTGACGCATTCACCACCAGGCCGACTTTTGTCGCTTCTCATTTCAGGCGCGGCTAGATGTTGTGAAAATCGTTCCTCGGTTATCGAACCAGGCTCTCCGTATGACACCTTATAGCGCGATGTTGAACAGCAGGCACGAAAGTCCATCATCCTTTCGAAATCCCCGGCGGGATTCGAACGAACTGGAATGTTCGCCCGAAATCTTCACGCTATTCTGCCCACCGTCCATCGTTGCTCATATTAGTCTTGTGAGCTTCCCGGGAAAGCTGTACTCGTCCATGATTGTCCATATCTCTTCGCGGTCGATGCTATCATAAGCCGCTTTTAAATCGACAGGTGATGCGTTGGGATTTGGTATTCACGCCATTTCTGGAGGATTTGGTCCGTCGTCGAGCGGCCGTTGATGAAACCAGCTTGATAACTTCCCACAAACTCATTTGTTATTGGTGATAGACGACGGAAGATAATCTAGGATAGCACTTTGTAAGCGGCATTCAGGATAGTGATCGCACGATACTTTTCACATTTCAATTTGTCGTTCTTCTTGTAGATGGGGCACCTGCTTCCACTCCTCCGGCAGCTGTTCCGTTTCCCAAATTCTGACAATCAGCCGGTGCAGACAAGCGGCCAACCTCTCTGGGCCCATTTTGATGAGTTCAGCTCCAATACCATCCTTACCAGCGGCCTTGTTGTTCTTGAGCTGGTTGATGGCATCCCAAGCAACCAAAATTTCGGATAACAGGGCATGTTTTGGCTTAATCAGCTCACTTTTTAAGTCATTACCCGAACTTTACAGTTCGCATAAGGTTCGTTTAAGTTGCCTTCAAACCTTCAAGTAAGATAGAAGTGGCGCGGTAAATGGCTGGGCATGGCGTACCATTGGTACCTCGCGTATCTGCAGGAATAAAATAGACCCCTTTGTGCGGTCCTTAGCCTCTTGCCCAGCAACTCCTATCCCTACCTCCTCGTGGTACTGGCCGGGGTACGAGTAGCCTTGGGGAAGATCGGGTAACCAACCCCCGGTGGGAACTTTGGTCGTATGCTGACAGGGAAGGGGGGGTTTGCTTTTGCAAACCTGGAGCGTCTGTACTCCACGTTAGGAGCGGCTCACAACAGCGTCTGTTCCCCATGTCAGGGGCGGCTGATCATCGTCCGAGTGCCAGAGAAGGACTCTAAGCTAAACTGCGCACTATGGCCCTCCGAACATTTAGGGGGAATGGTCCTCCGGAAATCTAGGGGGTTGGTGTCAGGCCCTGCAAGCCAACCGTTAAAACACATCAGCACAGGAACGTCAACGAGAGAATACGGACCGGAACAATCGGCAAAGACCACAGCGACGAAAATGGGCTAGCGATTGGAAACTCGGTACGTGGAACTGCAAATCTCTCAACTTCAACGTTTAGAGGTAATCATACCATCTACCAGAGCTGCGGCAACACACGCAAGCTGGGAACAGCTTTCATAGTGATGGGTGATATGCAAAGGCGCGTGATCGGCTGGTGGCCGATCAATGAACGAATGTGCAAGTTAAGAATCAAAGGCCGATTCTTTAACTTCAGCATAATCAACGTGCATAGCCCACACTCCGGAAGCACTGATGATGACAAGGACGCATTTTACGCGCAGCTCGAACGCGCCCAAGCCACGACGTCAAGATCATCATAGGAGATTTGAACGCTCAGGTTGGCCAGGAGGAGGAGTTCAGACCGACGATTGGAAAGTTCAGCGCCCACTGGCTGACGAACGAGAACGGCCTACGACTGTTAGATTTTGCCGCCTCCAAGAACATGGCCATTCGTAGCACCTATTTCCAGCACAGCCTCCCGCAGACAGAATCGCAAATCGACCACGTTTTGATCGATGGACGGCACTTTTCCGACATAACCGACGTCAGAACCTATCGTGGCGCCAACATTGACTCCGACCACTACCTGGTGATGGTGAAACTGCGCCCAAAACTATCCGTCATCAACAATGTACGGCACCGACGCCCGCCCCGGTACAATCTCGAGCGGCTGAAACAACCGGATGTCGCCAATGCGTACACGCAGCATCTTGAGGCAGCGTTGCCGGATGAGGGCGAGCTCGATAGGGCCCCTCTTGAGGACTGCTGGAGGACAGTCAAAGCAGCCATTAACGACGCTGCCGAAAGCGTTGTCGGATATGTGGAACGGAGCTCAAGAAACGATTGGTTCGACGAGGAGCGCCAGGAGGTTTTAGAGGAGAAGAATGCAGCGCGGGCTGCAATGCTGCAGCATGGTACGCGGCAAAACGTGGAACGACACAGACTAAAGCGGAAACAGCAAACCCGCCTATTCCGGGACAAAAAGCGCCGCCTGGAAGAGGTGGAATGCCAAGAGATGGAGTTGCTGTACCGTTCTCAAGAAACGCGGAAGTTCTATCAGAAGCTCAACACATCCCGCAAAGGCTTCGTGCCGCGAGCTGAGATGTGCCGGGATAAGGATGGGAGCATCTTGACGGACGACCGCGAGGTGATCGAAAGGTGGAAGCAGCACTACGATGAACATCTGAATGGCGCAGAGAACACAGGCACAGAAGGTCAGGACAGCGAAGGCGATGGCTACGTCAGCACAGCGGACAGCGGAAATCAACCAGCTCCCACGATGGGGGAAGTTAAGGATGCCATTCAACAGCTCAAGAACAACAAAGCCGCTGGCAAGGATGGTATCGGAGCCGAACTCATCAAGATGGGCCCGGACAGGTTGGCCGCTTGTCTGCATCGGCTGATAGTCAGAATCTGGGAAACGGAACAGCATTCCGGAGGCGTGGAAGCAAGGCGTTATATGCCCTATCTACAAAAAGGGCGACAAACTGGAGTGTGAAAATTATCGTGCAATCGCCTATAAAGTGTTATCCCAGATTCTCTTCCGTCGTCTATCACCTATAGCAAACGAGTTCGTGGGAAGTTATCAAGCAGGTTTCATCGACGGCCGCTCGACAACGGACCAGATCTTTTCCGTGCGGCAAATCCTCCAGAAATGCCGTGAGTACCAGGTCCCTACGCACCATTTGTTCATCGATTTCAAGGCGGCATACGATAGTATCGACCGCATAGAGCTATGGAAAATCATGGACGAGAACAGCTTTCCCGGGAAGTTCACAAGATTGATCAGAGCAACGATGGACGGTGTGCAAAACTGCGTGAAGATCTCGGGCGAACACTCCAGTTCGTTCGAGTCTCGGCGGGGACTACGACAGGGCGACGGACTTTCGTGCCTGTTGTTCAATATTGCGCTTGAAGGTGTCATGCGGAGAGCCAGACTTAACAGTCGAGGCACGATTTTCACGAGATCCGGACAATTTGTTTGCTTCGCGGACGACATGGATATTATTGGGAGAAAATTTGAAACGGTGGCAGATTTGTTCACCCGCCTGAAACACGAAGCAACAAGAGTCGGGGCCAGGGCCCGCCTAGGAAGCAGTGTTACGATAGACGGGGATACCTTCGAGGTGGTGGACGAGTTCGTCTACCTCGGATCCTTGTTGACGGCTGACAACAATGTTAGTCGGGAAATACGAAGGCGCATCATCAGCGGAAGTCGTGCCTATTATGGGCTCCAGAAGAAACTGCGGTCAAGAAAGATTCACCCCCGCACCAAATGCACGATGTACAAAACGCTCATAAGACCGGTAGTCCTCTATGGGCATGAGGATGGGACTATGCTCGAGGAGGAATTGCAAGCTCTTGGGGTTTTCGAACGCCGAGTGCTAAGGACGATCTTCGGCGGCGTACAGGAGAACGGCGTGTGGCGGCGAAGGATGAACCACGAGCTCGCTCAACTCTACGGCGAACCCAGTATCGTGAAGGTAGCTAAAGCTGGAATGATACGCTGGGCAGGGCATGTTGCAAGAATGCCGGACAACAACCCTGTAAAGATGGTGTTCGCTACGAATCCGGTCGGAACAAGAAGGCGTGGGGCGCAGCGAGCTAGGTGGATTGACCAGGTACACCAGGACCTGGAGAGCGTGGGTCACAGTTGAGGATGGAGAGAAGCGGTCATGAACCGAATGAATTGGCGAAATATTGTTGGCGAGGCTTTATCAAGATAATTGATGTAAAGCCAAATAAGTAAGTAAGTAGAAGTTCAATTCAAACTTGTTCTGAATTTTTTAGTTGACGAACTTTTGGCGGAAAAATCTGAAAGCTATTCAAAATGGCAATCTAGTCTCATCCCGGTCAGACAATTGTTGAGGATTATTCCGAATTACCTACTGTAGTTTACTACATTCTGAATTTCAACCAGATATAGATTGTTTGATCCGGTTTTATATTTCTATATCTGTAGGTTTGCATGTTACAAAAAAGATAATAAATATTTATCATAAGTGATAAATAACACGATAATAAGATCACATAAAACCAATAATTTTGGCATTATGAAATTAATATGCTTAGTTGTCCGGTACTTAGGAATCTCCACTGATTGCCCGGTCTACTCATACGACGTTCTGATTCCATTCGATAAAGTCTATAGTCTGCGTAAGTGCAGTGCACGCGATTGGTGCTACGGGCAACCGGCAATACTATGCCAGCTGAATATTAATGAGACGAGGAGGTCCTCATCAAATTGACAACATATTTACCCCATCAACCCAATCCATTAGTGCACGCTGACATTAAATCAGGTGGAAGCACGTACAAATTTGGCGCTATTACAACAGTCCCAGCTATACCAACCACGCGCGATGAGTCGGTATTGTCGAGGTCGTGAAACTATGAAATAATCGATCCACTGGATCGTACCACCGAAATCATGGTGTTCTTCATTCGAATAGTGGCAACCAGGACAGTTACTCGGATTAAACAAGTGTTAATTTGATAGAATACCATTTTTTTGGAGTGAAATATGCGCATCTATCTGCAAGTGAGTGAATCAAAGGAAATTAAATCTAAGTTAGTGAATTAACTAACAAGTTATTGTTCCCTAGATCTTCGTCGTCGTTGCGACATTTGTAACGGTCATGAAAGGACATTCCATTCCGGATCCACTGCGGAATTATAATGTGGACCTTCAGAAATTTGAATTCTTCAAATATCCCGGCAGATTAACACCGTATGGAGTGAGGCCGGGTAATCGTAATCCTTCGTTTGCGCAGAAGGCCGCAGCTGTGTTCACATACTTCAGGAAACTTGCCATTGGACCTCCGATGCAAAACTTCGGCGTCCGAGTCAATCAGAACAGAGCGCTGCATTTGAGGGCTGCCTATCAGAAACAGTTTGGCTACCGGGGCAAGAATCTCATAGCACTGATCGGAAATGGACATTCGCTGCAAGAGTTGAGGTATTACGGTGCGATAGGGCGTGATTTTGGCCCATATTAGTTAAGGAGCAAATTGATAGTTGGTGTATGAGTGAATGAAAACTGGTGAACTATTTATGTTTTGTGTGAAAACAAAGATAAGTCTTTTGAAATCTTTCAAATGTGAAAAACCATGAGCAATTCTCGCTGAAACCAGGCCGATATCGGCACCCATCGTTAGAATTGCAATTTTATGTCACCCATATGGTTCTCAACCTTTTCGGTGCTGTGACCCCCTTTGAAGTTTTATAAACGTCTCGCGGACCCTCAATCAAATGCAAAAAATCTGCTATTTTCCTTTGGAGGAGTTTACTAATAATTGCTAGGAATGTAGATTTCTGACTACTAGTATATTTTCAAAAGTATGACAAGGAACGATGTTGTCAAAATCCAACAAAAAATAATGCAGGGCAAGTAGGATAAACCCCTTGGGAGCCCTAAATTCTTTCACTTTAACATTGTGGATTTTTCTCCATCCGAAGGTCTGAAACTCTGCAGTACATCGCATTTATGTCCGGTTTTAGAATAGAGTAAAGAAATACTTGGGACAACAAAGATTAAGATGGTGAATTTTCCTAGGCTGAAACTTTGCAATTAAAATGCTTCTTCAAAATAACGCATTTTAGCACAAATATGAGCTCAATAGCTTTCAAAATATCCTGCCGACGTGAAACAAAAGTGCAATGAATAATATACATTCTTCAAATTCCAAATCCCACTAGCTTCTCAACCAGGGTGTCGACCCAATTTTGAAAATAAAATTCCATGACTTCCCCGTCGTTTTCCAGAAAAAATTACAGACCAACATGGATCTGTTTGTTTGGTAGAGTTTATGTTTTAGGTCGTATGAATAAACTGAGCAATAGTTTTAATGATAATTTTCATCAAGTTGATATGATAAAACTGAGCACTTAGGTATGTACTTTTCACACATGATAATTCGTATTAATAAAGCGGTAAAAGCTGAGTAGAAGCTAAGTAAATTTTGAATCATCTACTGATCATATTGAAATCTTCAAGCGCAAAAGTTACTTTTAAAATTGTAGAAAACGATGTATTTGGATATTGAACTACCTTAGACATTATTTCACAAGTTTCAGGCATAAAGGACAATTTTGGACACCTTGCATACATACCTACATACATAAGACGTCACTCTATTAAGATCATTACTATGCTTTGTTATTGGAAGAACTTTCTTCCTGAGTTTTTTTTATCCATTTCATTTGAAATTACAGCCATTGTCAAAAAACTTTTTTTGAAAAAATCATCAAGGAATTCAACAAAAAATTCTCAGAAATTCCAATTAAAATTCTTAAATGTATTTTTCCGAATATTCCTCCAATACTTATTTCTCCAGGAACTCCTCCAATATTTCTCTCAGAACCTCCTCAAATGTTTTATCCAATGACTTTAATATCACAAAAAAATATGTTTTAAGAACTCTTACGGTTTCCTCTATAAACTAGTCCAAAGATTTCTAACTAGCTTAAGAATTTTATAATTACACCTCTAGCAGGCTGAAGGAAAGAAAATCTTCTTGCTGGTGAATGATGGAAAAAAGTTTCTTCTCTTTGAAGAAATTGTTCACCGGAATTCACCTACAGGAATCTGTATTGAAGAATTTTTCAGTCATGATTTTTTTTCCTAGAAATTAATTCAGAATCCATAGGAATATTACAGAAATACTTCAAAAAAATGTTTAGGGATCACATAGACACTTTTTCCAAAATGTATTCATTTTTTCTTAAAATTCTTCACCATGATTCCGATGTAATTTTGTTTTAATTCAAGCAACCGTTCTCCCCAGAAATTTATTTAAATATTTTAACGGAATGAATTTTGGAATTGAATAACGCGCTAATAATAAGTTTTCAGAAGTTCGTTTTAATGTGTCGTGCTTCCAACAATCCTCGATTTGACTACACTAAGAATGAGTACTCTATGAGTATCTTCCAAGTACTTTTTTCGGGGGTTTGTGCTAACGTAAGAACTTCATGTAAACTCACAGAACGCGATGCGAGAACGGAAATAATACATATTGTTATTACAAACAATTAAAAAAGGATTTAAATTTACCTTTTTATTCGACCGATTTCGAGCTCGGTCTAGCCCAACTACGGGAAGATGTCCAACTCACCTTCCAAGTAATCTCACAAATTATCAAAGGATTATCGAGCAGATTCCTTCAAATTAATTTCCTGAAAGTTCTGCTTCCATGGATTTTATGGATTCATAAAGATATCTTAGATAATGATCTTTATATTTTTTGGAGAATTTTCTTTATATTCTCAGAACAAAAAACAAACTGGACATATCTGTAGGTAAGCTCCTGAATAAAATCCTGAAGTAACGCTTAGAATTCACGATATTTCCATAAAATCCTGGAAAGTTGAAATTGAAATACCAAAATTGAAATAGATAGCAAATTCGAAAATATCAATATTAGAGCACTTTGCGGTATTATCTTTATTGTTTCCAGAAACGACATGATAAAAATTTGAGTGCTCTTGAGATTTTGAGATACGGTTTTCATCTTCACCTAAATACGAGAATCTTCATTGGATGTTCTCTATATTTCGTTTTATCAGTTAAACTAGGATATGTTGGGCAAACTTGTAAAGATTGACATGATTTGATGAATTTAATCAAGATTTTGAAGAGAAGACAATGATTTGATCTATCAAACCTTAGAACTAAATATTAATAAAGCAAGCTACGCCAACTTTGAAGAAATTGTTCAGAGAGCACTCTTGATGCTTTTCATTTAAGAATTTTTTTATTCTAAGAAAGATAGTAAAGTACAGCTTACTCTTATATGCATATAAGCATCTTCTCAATCAACTTGTTTGATGTTCTTCTTCTTCTTCTTGGCGTTACGTCCCAACTGGGACAAAGCCTGCTTCTCAGGTTAGTGTTCTTATGAGCACTTCCACAGTTATTAACTGAGAGCTTTCTTTGCCGATTGACGATTGTTGCATGCGTATATCGTGTGGCAGGTACGAAGATGCTCTATGCCCTGGGAATCGAGAAAATTTCCTTTACGAAAAGATCCTCGACCAGCGGGATTCGAACCCACGACCCTCAGCATGGTCATGCTGAATAACTGCGCGTTTACCGCTACGGCTATCTGGGCCCCATCTGTTTGATGTTGTAGTATTGAATATTTTTCCCTGACCTTTAGTAAAATTCCCTGACTTTCCAGGTTTTTCCAGGTAGTCGACACCCTGTCAACAAAAATATTCCCAGGAGGCAATAGAGTCCAAAAGCCCTGTTTCAATTGTAGTACCAAACGCTTAAGTTTAGGCCAGAAATACATATTTACTCAATATTTTAATGCATTTCGTTGGTTTACGGTCAAAAATTTTTTTCCTTTTTTTTTTCCTAATTTATGAGATTTTGCCACACCACTTGATTTATACTTAAGTTTCAGGTGTGTTCTGTTCTCCCTGTCCCTTCTGAAATGTCAGATAGAAACAACCCCAGTGTTAAAAACATGAGCCTCTGTGGAGTTTTTGTCGACTAAGTGAACGTCAAACATGATCAAATGTGTCAAGGTTCAAATTTGAACCCATTTTTTTTTTTTTAAATTAAAGAATAAAGATGATATAGCTGCTATTTGCAAAAATAGTAACAAGAACACGCTCTACCGTGTTATTTAATAAAAATAAGTTTTTATCAAAAATTTAAGGACTCGATTGAAGATTTCATCAGAGATCGTCAGCTCTGGATAATCTGCACTGAATATATTAAGAGACTCGCTAATGGGCTTCTATGCTCTGCTATATTCTGCAGTGGGGAGAATTTGTCAAAAGTTACGCCAGGAAATCTTCGAAAGCAAGCGGATATCTATCCGTAAGGAATCTTCGCAGAAATCTACCGAAGATCACACAATCGATCGAAAATTTTACTTGAAAACTTAATGAAAAATCCACAAGACTTCCGCGGTTTTTGTAAAAGCTGTTAAAAAATTGCTTTATTCACTACTTCCAATAACCAACAAAGTTCTGAGAAATTTTTGGAGGATCTTGCCAGGAAGCTGGCAAAATCCGCCAAGAATTAAACTATTTTCAAGTCCACACTGAATTGAACTGGAACGGATCAGCGTTAAGTAATGATCCCTGGCTTTTTATGTAAGCCGACAGAATGACATTGAAGGTAATTTCACAGTATTATCACAATTGAAGGAAACAAAAAAGACAGCGTACATTTATTACGTAATGCTAAAATTGGAAATTTATGACCCTCTTCCGTAACGCTTTTTGTATGAAAAATTTCAATTTTTTGTATGAGCCATAACGCTTGGGCCTACTCCCTCTTTCCCCTAGAGAGTTACGTAACTTGTGGACGGTGCCTAATATATTACGAATAGAAAAACGACACTTATTCTCATTGGCTTCACGGACCCCCTGAGAGCTCTTCACGGCCCCCTAGGGGTCCGCGGACCACCGGTCGAGAAACCCTGTGCTAAAACTAAAGGGTGGTCGTTTCGGTTTCCTCAAATTGGTGGACCCCTCGTACGCCAGCTAGCTAACAGTTTACGAAAAAGCCCATTTTTTGGTAAAAATTTAATATTTCTTCAGGTGAAATGTTTCATTTTTCCCTTGGAACACAAAGCAAACTTAGTGTCATCGTATAGAGCCTAGAGGCTAGCTGTTGTAGCGAGTCATTCCACAGAAATAGTGCACGAATTGCATTGAAGTTGCGTGTGTGCTTATTCCAACGAGGGTCCTAATGAAATCCATTTTGAAGTGCTATTGTCTTATATACGATGAATAACTACTAGACACGACAACAGTGCACTATCAAACTTGTTACGTAACAGAAACAAAAGCGGAGGGCGCGATACGCAATACGCATCCACTTGCGGCAGTCACATATTCTGCAATCAAAAATCGCGATATGACCCACCCGCAGGGGCTAAACAAGTGCACCGCACTTTGGCGATCGGTTCGATAAAATCCAATGCACGCAATCTGTGCTATGGCCAACCGGCAATGTCATCCCAGTAGAATATCAATGAGATACACTCTCGTGCAAAAGTTTGGGGTCACCGCGTAAAAACATACAAAAGTGTTTGGTCCATATCTCTGTGATTACACGACTAATTGACACCTGAGAGAGACTCGCGAAGAGGAAAAATATCAACGTCATATGCAGCCAAGTTTCCCCTCTCACGAAACGTCAAATGCAGCCCACCGTTTTTATGGCTGAAAAAGTGAAAAGTATTGTGTTCAAAGTAAACTGTTATTAAAAACCTCAGTCGACGGAGCAGTTTTTTCCAAAGTTGCTGATAAATCTAAGCAGAAGATTAATTATTTCTAATGGCTGCTACGTTTGCTGGCATGAAATTTCACTCAAACGGCTATCTATGATTCGATGTGATGCAAACTCAATCATTTTTTGCTGAGAAGTTCATGTGAGGATTTGAACAGCATGCGCATAATTGATATAAACACAAAGTGGAATAAGAAAAAAACTCAGCAATCACAGAAAAAGAAGACCGTCTTCGCGAGTCTCGTCTCCGATTGACACTATCTATGGTTCATTCGAAGGGCAATGAGTAAATTTTACTTCGTAGATATTTTGACATGAACATTTTTGGATTTTTTTTAATCTTGTAGAAATTTAGCTACTTAAGATGATTGTAGAACGAAGCCACATTTCGAATTTTCAAGATCACAAGACTTAAGAACCAAACAACGATACGCATTGAAAATTTGATCGATTTTCAACGCGAATGTTGATATCGAAATATCTACGAGATCAATTCATTACCTTTGGAATGAGGCCATAGAGAGTTTCAATTCGACATGTAATCACAAAGGTATGAACAAAACACTTTCGTATGTTTTATAGCGGACGACCCCAAACTTTCGCACGGGAGTGTATAGGCGCTCAAAAAATTGTCATCGCATCTCGAATCAGGGTAATCCAGTAGGGCTAGTTTGCATTGGCTGTGCATTCGGAATTTGGCGCAATTGCAACATTCCCCGCCGAAAACCACGCGCGATGAGTCGTCACCATTGGAGTCATGACGAAATTGGGATCGCACCCCTCCAAAATCAAGGAGCGTTTCATTCGAATGGTGGCATCCAGAACAGTTGCTAGTTAGAATTACACAACTGCGAAATAAGTGAATTTTTCAACGGCGGATGGAAAATGAGAATCCTTTTACAGGTGAGTGAATCATTGTAAACCCAATCAAATCTAACAAATGAAATAACAAAATATCACGTTCCACAGATATTCGTTATCGTTGCGTCGTTGACAACGGCTCTAGGACGAGATACCATGCTGGAATCATTTCGGAAGAACAACAATTTGGACATTCATGAGTTTAAGTTTTTCAAATATCCCGGAGTGTTGACACCGAACGGAATCAAATATGGCGATCATAATCCAACGGTGACCGAGAAAGCTGCCGCGATCTTCAAGTACTTCAAGAATATCTTCATTGGAGTCCCGATGCCGGACTCTGGCTACAAATTCGACGAGGACCGAGCTCTCAGCCTGAGGGATGCCTATCAGAGGCGGTATGGGTATTTGGGTGAAAATCTAGTGGCACTGGTTGGGAATGGTTATCCGGCTCGAGATATGCTACGTTACGGTGCAATAGGACGTGATTTTGAGTCATTTTGAGTGTGTGATCAAAGGTATGAAAGCATTTCTGTGATGTGGATTAAAAACTGTTAAAACTAGTTTGGAGTTGATGTTATTGAGAGAAATCCTTATTATGTTCGTTGCTGTTCATTCTAAATGTCGGGAAATCAGTTAGATATAAAACCTACCTAGCAAGATATGTAGCCAAAGAAAGCAATTCTTATGCAAATTGGGTCATCACTTGATATTCTAACATTCATGGATGGTGTCAAAAAAATTGCAAGAGATTATAATGGTCTGACATGCTACGCCCAGTAGCACAATCGAAATACTTTCCTGATTAAACGTTTTCCGAACTGCAGTGAAAACAGAACCCACACTTCTTAGCACTGTGCGGCTAAATGCTTGGCAACACTTGGTCATTAAACGCACCAAGATGATGTGCCAGTTTCGTCTAAAGGGCATAGATACTTGATACTTGATGGGCTACAATCCGCTATGTTGAATCTACCCCGAATGGATAATTCTTCTCTACTGGGCTTGGTCCTGAGCCAATCGCTTCCAGTCACCCTGAACTTTGAGTGCCCTTAAGTCCTCTTCAACTTCAAAAAGCCAAAATGTGCGTGGCCTACCACGAAGCCGATGGCCTCGTCCGGGTTCTCTACTGAATATTATTTTTGCTTGTCATTCTTCCGGCATTCGTACCACGAGACCAGCCCAACGCAGCATGCCGTGTTTTATGAGCTTGACAATATCCACTTCTTTATATACTTGGTACAACTCATGAATCATGCGACGACGCCAGAGCATAGCATAGACTGACTGTACATGTCAATGGTTGCTACTCCGTGATTGATCGAACTGGTAAGAATTGCACTACGATCCAAATGAATAAGGGATGGGAGTTTCCGCTTACTCTCGAAGTGCAATTTTAGCAGATCTAATATTATTGATCAATAACGGCGCCGGCCAAGTCCTTACAGTCAGTTGGGATGGGGAAGGAATGTTAGGGTGTAATGATTGTTGCTTCTAGAGACCGAGAATACCTCTGCATCTCCACAATCACCACGGGAAGGATGTTTATTAGTGAGGGAGGAAAAGATCTGGGAGTCACCTCTGGTCGGTAATGCGATCCATGGACAAGGGGGAAATATACGACTTGTATTTAAAGCTAGTTTTGTATTTTTGTCTCGAGAAGTTTTTGGAAAAAATACGTCAACATCTATAATGTCGAACAATTCAAAATACGTTTTTATTAATGACGAAAACTGAAAATTACATGTATATATTTTAACTTATATGAAACAGGAATAATGCCGACACTTGTAGTGACGAACCATACATAGTTTGTTTGAAAATTACATATGAGTATTACTGTGCATTTTGTATCGATATGGTAGAAGTTTTAGAAAATACGTCAACATTCACAATGTCGAACAATTCAAAAGATAATTTTTAATAATGTCAAAAAGAGAAAAATATATGTATATTCAAATTGTATAAGAAAAAAGCATAATGCCGACACCTATAGTGGCAAACCATATGTTTTAATATTACATAAAAGTTCCGCTTTCAAGAAAATATGTGTTATCATAAGCATGAAACGAACTCACCAGTTGGTAATCCATTCTCGACTGAACACAAAACTGACACTGACAGCAAAACTTCTTGGCGTCCCGAAAATAAACCGTCTTGCTTGGGCCTTCCCAAATACGTACCCAGCAAGACGCTTCAAAACAGGGGAAAAAAATCTCCGGTGACGAAAACACGCGCGAATCCGTCAGCAAAATCAATCGGACGACGCAAAACCGAACTCCCCTCATGGTTCATATAGTGCAAATCAGAAAAAGCGCCCCTACCGGCCAAGCTCCCAACTAAAAGGACGATTCCCAACTCCTAAAGGTAGATCGTACTTTGTACTGAAACTTCGCCGAAGACAGCACTGTACTATCTCTTTTGGCATACGAGATATTCAACGACACCCCCAAAGTGATGAAATCCCACAAGCCCTGGGTCTCCTATAACGTCCTGGTGTGTCTTATAGGAGTGAGCGTAATAGGAGTGAGTTTAATAGGAGACCCGACTGTACTAAGAGAAAGCCTACCAGATTCTTTAACGTTCAATGCTCCGTCATCGTAATCATCGTCATCATAGAAACTTCAAAAGCATTTTTTCTGTACAAAACTAAAAATTATTTGATGAAAATGTGTTCACTGTATTTCGGATGGCGAATAGAACACAGTGAACACATTTTCCTGTAAATTTTTTCGATTTTGAACGATAAAATTGCTTTTGAAAAATAGGGGGCAGGAATTTTAAGGATCCTATAGGAAATCCGTAAAAGAATCACCAAACAAAATCCTGAAAAAATCTTTGGCATAATATCTGAAAGAAACTTAAATCTGAAACCTGAATTATTTTGCGTGATTTTTTCCAGTTCATGGTTGGTCGGATTCTCTTATCAATCCTTGTGAAAACAGTTTGGTTTATTTTTTTCATGATTCTTGTTATATCTTTTTTTTCAGTCATTTGGTCTGGAAATTAATCACATGTAGGTTTTGTTTGAAGCCCATCCCAGGTAAAGATTTAAGAATTACATTTTGGTTTGAAACAAAAATTAAAATAACTGAAAATACTAACTAAATTTGGACCTGGAACAACATGATAATTTCAAATCAAGTTGTTGAATGGCAAGCTAATAGTTCTGAGTTATTGGTTTGCATTCAAAGAACTAATATTAACATTACCAATTCATTCAAGGAGCAAATTTGTTATTATTTTGTTTTAACTTCTATTTCGAATAAATTAATAACAAGTTTAATTTTCTGAAACATAATCTGTAGTCTATCTCTACCTACCCAAGATTAGTGTTTAATTCAGTTAGCAAAATTATCTTCGATAACTTCAACCTAGAATTCTTTAGAGGTATCTTTCTAGAAACACTATGTAGGGCTTCAGAAAAGCCCTCAAGTATTCATCTAGTACTTCTTCTCGAATTATATCCTTCTATTTTTTGACGTAGGACTACGTCTTTGTTTTCTATATTGGGGTGCACTTTAAAAGTACGGATAATGAGACCTGTAACGAAATTAGGGGAGATTTTGAACGTTAATAACTCTGTTGTTTATGAACCAATGATTACGATTTTAGTATCATTCGATCAGAAATGTATCTACGCATCGTTAATAATATATCCGATAAGTGAATTTTGTTGTTTAACTATTGAAAATTTGATAAATGTCGACCCCTTTCTTATCCAACCAATCACGTTCGAGCATTTTTCGACGGTATCGCTTCCCACTATAAAAGCAAACGGGTCCCTGCTTCTTCCCTCAGTCTTCTTTTTGCGGTCGGACTGTGAACACGATCGGGCGAGTCATTCTCGCTTTGCTTTTGCACCAGCGTCACAGTCCAATTTGTGTCGTCGGAATAGGAAGACGCAAGATTGATTTGCGGCGGCGATGACGATGGCTTGGGCGCTTCTCCGAGCGGCGGACTACTGCCGCTCGGAGAAGCGTCCAAGCCATCGTCATCGCCGCTGCAAATTTATCTTCGCTCCCAGATTTCGACTCGGGATCGGTGGTCAAGGAGCAAGCCCGTTAGGAGCCAAATACCAGAAGCCCCCAGAGTTGCTGATCCGAGGAGCTGCTGCTAATCGAGCGTCGGACTAGTGAAATCGCTCAAGATTTCAAGAGTGAGCATCGTTTCCAGATTTCGACTTGTGCCCGGGGATCCAATACCCGTTGCTGTTGTGCGCCATCCACGTCACGAACCATTCAGCTGGTTCGTCGTATAAGCAAATTCCCCGTTTGACCATGGCAATCAACTGATAACATCCCGTAGTGCTATTTATCTGTGACCGTATCGAGGCTAAGAAAGGCATCGGCCCTTGTCAGGGCCAGGGCTGGCATCTCCTCAGTGAAAACAGAAAAACACAAAGAGCGCGCACTTTGTGTTGATCATGAATTTGAGTGCAGTGCGACAGCTACACTTTCTCACTGGTTCTTCCCTCTTTGACGCCTCTTTGTGTTTCTGCTCTCGCTGCAATGCATCCTTCGACACAAAGTGTTGATGGAAAATGGTGAACACACACTCTTTGTGTGGCTCATTGAGTACCTACCGAATGCTTCTATAGGAGCTTCTATTGGAATATATGGGAGTATTTTTGGAACGGGACCGACGAGTAGATGCCGGAAATCGATGTCCGTTGTCGTTTTGGAATCCAAGATGGCGACTTCCGGTTTGCAAAAATCCCTTCAAACCCATGCAATATGGGTAGTTTTGGAACGGGACCGACGAGTAGATGCCGGAAATCGATGTCCGTTGTCGTTTTGGAATCCAAGATGGCGACTTCCGGTTTGCAAAAATCCCTTCAAACCCATGCAATATGGGTAGTTTTGGAACGGGACCGACGAGTAGATGCCGGAAATCGATGTCCGTTGTCGTTTTGGAATCCAAGATGGCGACTTCCGGTTTGTGAAAAGCGCTTCAAACCCATGCAATATGGGTATTTTTGGAACGGGGCCGATGAGTAGATGGCGGAAATCAATGTCCGACGCCATTTTGGAATCCAAGATGGCGACTTCCGGTTTGTGAAAATCACTTTGAACCCATGCAATATGGGTATTTTTGGAACGGGGCCGACGAGTAGATGACGGAAATCGATGTCCGGTGTTGTTTTGGAATCCAAGATGGCGACTTCCGGTTTGTGAAAATCACTTTGAGCCCATGCAATATGGGTATTTTTGGAACGGGGCCGACGAGTAGATGGCGGAAATCAATGTCCGACGCCATTTTAGAATCCAAGATGGCGACTTCCGGTTTGTGAAAATCACTTTGAACCCATGCAATATGGGTATTTTTGGAACGGGACCGACGAGTAGATGCCGGAAATCGATGTCCGTTGTCGTTTTGGAATCCAAGATGGCGACTTCCGGTTTGTGAAAAGCGCTTCAAACCCATGCAATATGGGTATTTTTGGAACGGGGCCGATGAGTAGATGGCGGAAATCAATGTCCGACGCCATTTTGGAATCCAAGATGGCGACTTCCGGTTTGTGAAAATCACTTTGAACCCATGCAATATGGGTATTTTTGGAACGGGGCCGACGAGTAGATGACGGAAATCGATGTCCGGTGTTGTTTTGGAATCCAAGATGGCGACTTCCGGTTTGTGAAAATCACTTTGAGCCCATGCAATATGGGTATTTTTGGAACGGGGCCGACGAGTAGATGGCGGAAATCAATGTCCGACGCCATTTTGGAATCCAAGATGGCGACTTCCGGTTTGTGAAAATCACTTTGAACCCATGCAATATGGGTATTTTTGGAACGGGACCGACGAGTAGATGCCGGAAATCGGTTTGAAGCGCTTTTCACAAACCGGAAGTCGCCATCTTGGATTCCAAAATGGCATCAGACATCGATTTCCGTCATCTACTCGTCGGCCCCGTTCCAACAATACCCATATTGAATGGGTTCAAAGTGATTTTCACAAGCCGGAAGACGCCATCTTGGATTCCAAAACGACACCGGATATCGATTTCCGCAATCTACTCGTCGGCCCCGATCCAAAAATACCCATATTGCATAAGTTCAAAGTGATTTTCACAAACCGGAAGTCGCCATCTTGGATTCCAAAACGACAACGGACATCGATTTCCGTCATCTACTCGTCGGCCCCGTTCCAAAAATACCCATATTGCATGGGTTTGAAGCGCTTTCCACAAACCGGAAGTCGCCATCTTGGATTCCAAAACGACAACGGACATCAATTTCCGGCATCTACTCGTCGGTCCCTTTCCAAAAATACCCATATTGCATGGGTTTGAAGGGATTTTCACAAACCGGAAGTCGCCATCTTGGATTCCGACAACGACAACGGACATCGATTTCCGGCATCTACTCGTCGGCCCCGTTCCAAAAATACCCATATTGCATGGGTTTGAAGGGATTTTCACAAACCGGAAGTCGCCATCTTGGATTCCAAAACGACAACGGACATCGATTTCCGTCATCTACTCGTCAGCCCCGTTCCAAAAATACCCATATTGCATGGGTTTGAAGCGCTTTCCACAAACCGGAAGTCGCCATCTTGGATTCCAAAACGACAACGGACATCGATTTCCGTCATCTACTCATCGGCCCCGTTCCAAAAATACCCGTATCGCTTGGGTTCAAAGTGATTTTCACAAACCGGATGTCGCCATCTTGGATTCCAAAATGACGTCGGACATCGATTTCCGTCATCTACTCGTCGGCCCCGTTCCAAAAATACCCATATTGCATGGGTTTGAAGCGCTTTTCACAAACCGGAAGTCGCCATCTTGGATTCCAAAACGACAACGGACATCGATTTCCGGCATCTACTCGTCAGCCCCGTTCCAAAAATACCCATATTGCATGGGTTTGAAGCGCTTTTCACAAACCGGAAGTCGCCATCTTGAATTCCAAAACAACTACGGACATCGATATCCGACATCTATTCGTTGGTCTCGTTTTAAAAATACCCATGTTATAAGGTAAAAAGAGCCAAATTGTGTACACTTTGAGCATGTTTTGCCAACACACTCCGTCAGCATTACTCTTTGCGTAATCGCTTACACTCTCTTTCCTACTGCGTGCCCTCATTGTGTTCGTGTTGTTACACTTTGCGCGCGTCTGTCTCCTCTTTGTGCAGTGGTTAAATTCTGCTCTTTGCGCGCATTGTGCGAGTTTATGCCAGCCCTGGTCAGGGCCATCAAATTTGTGGAAAAGAGTTGAAGGAATAATATTTCCGACCTTATTACATCTTATATTCCTCAATTAATCTCTCAGTTTCGTACAAAATTTAATTTGTCATGAATAATTGATGGCACGACAATTTGAGACTATTCTTGGACGCTGCTGCAGTGCCGTCGGGGTGAGTGCTCAACATTTCACAACGATTGTAAACTAGAGTGGCATTTCCAACAGTGTCTTTGATTTGCCATATTTTATGAGAGCATTTCGATTATGAAAATTATCACATGTAACAAAATTGCGACATATTTAGAATGGTTTTCAAGAGAAGTTTTGATTGAACAATTTTCATCATTTTGGCACTCATTAATCAGAAATTCACCTTCATACTAATGAAAACTATTGATTATCAATAACTAACTATAGAATATTTAGTAAATGTCAAGCATTCCAACTATTCATGTTTGTTCAATTTCTCACGCATTATCATTTTTCGCAATTTAAAGTAATTCTAAGCCCAACACATTATTGGCACATACCCATTTTCCAGATTGGTCGACTAAAAGAGAAGAGCACGAATGGGAGGAGCATCATCTGCTAATCTAAGGGAAGCATGCTTCCTTCGCCGGATTCGGTTTCATTCCATTTTCGCTTTCGAGCTGGTAAGAGCTCCTCTGAACCTGCTTAACGAGGAGCACCTCATAGCCAGAAGCCTGCTGAGCTGTTGATCAGCATCTGGTTTATGAGATTTCGGCTCGTGATAAACTCATCTGTGGTGCAGTCAAGAATCAAGCAAGTTAGGCATCATTACGACTATTATTAGACAAATCGAGCGTCCGGCTTGTGGTATCGCTCAAGATTTCAAACATAAGCTACTTTTTCAGATTTCGACTTCAGCCGTGTGATCTAATACCTGTTGCTGATGTGTGCCATCCACACCACGAAACATTCAACTGGTTCGTCTTATAAGAAGAGAACTTATATAAATTTCCACACTTGCGTTGGGGATTCTTCGTTTAACCATGACAATCAACTGATAACATCCTGTAGTGCGATTCATCTATGACAGCATCCGAGCTAACAAAGCCTTTGGCTCTTTTCAGGGCCACCAAATGTGTGTAAGAGAGTTAACAGAGTAATATTTCCGACTTTATTTATCACATTGCCAAGCAATGAATAATATTTCCCTCAAACCATAAGATTAACAAAGCGATGACTGAAGCTTTCATTATAATCCTCGAATAACTTCCTATAGACACATTGCTGTTAAATATTCTTTAATTAGAATTACTTAGATTTTGCTTCAGCATGCTGAACAAGCCTCAATCACTACTGTTCTTTCCAATGCTACCATATATTTCAAAGGAGGTTACTAATATAATTTCAAAATGATCATACAACCTGAAGTGAAATTTCACATTTTCATAGATAAATATGACGAATTCATCGGATAAGGATAATGTATATTTGGGACATGATTAAACGTACACTTGGCTGCAAATCGTTATATGCATACATATTTACGAAAGTTTAGAGCACTGAAAACAGTATGAAGTCAAAACGAGCAACAAGAACGACATCAAATTCAGTTAAATTAACCATCGTGGTCCTACGTCACCAGTTCGTACAACCCCATAGGGATGTACCCTTAAAGTTTTTTGAGATTCTTTCCGAAAATTCTCCAGAAAATAAACAGAATATTTTTTATGAATCCTAAAGATATTACTCTTGAGATTTCGTTTGAAAATTGACAACTCCAATGAACCCTGTTAAGTCCGGCTCTCCGCATAACACCTTCAAGCGCAATATTGAACAACGTGCGCGAAAGTCCATCGCCTTGTCGTAGTCCCCGCCGAGACTCGAACGAAGTTTTGCATACCGTCCATCGTTGCTCTGATCAATCTTGTGAGCTTCCCGGGAAAGCTGTTCTCGTCCATGATTTTCCATAGCTCTACGCGGTCGATACTATCGTATGCCGCCTTGAAATCGATGAACAAATGGTGTGTAGGGACCTGGTACTCACGGCATTTCTGGAGGATTTGCCGCACGGAAAAGATCTGGTCCGTTGTCGAGCGGCCGTCGTTGAAACCTGCTTGATAACTTCCCACGAACTCGTTTGCTATAGGTGATAGACGACGGAAGAGAATCTGGGATAGCACTTTGTAGGCGGCGTTTAGGATGGTGATTGCACGATGATTTTCACACTCCAGTTTGTCTCCCTTTTTGTAGATAGGGCATATAACGCTTTGCTTCCACGCCTCCGGAATGCTGTTCCGTTTCCCAGATTCTGACTATCAGCCGATGCAGACAAGCGGCCAACCTGTCCGGGCCCATCTTGATGAGTTCGGCTCCGATACCATCCTTGCCAGCGGCTTTGTTGTTCTTGAGCTGTTGAATGGCATCCTTAACTTCCCCCATCGTGGGAGCTGGTTGATTTCCGCTGTCCGCTGTGCTGACGTAGCCATCGCCTTCGCTGTCCTGACCTTCTGTGCCTGTGTTCTCTGCGCCATTCAGGTGTTCATCGTAGTGCTGCTTCCACCTTTCGATCACCTCGCGTCCGTCCGTCAAGATGCTCCCATCCTTATCCCGGCACATCTCAGCTCGCGGCACGAAGCCTTTGCGGGATGTGTTGAGCTTCTGATAGAACTTCCGCGTTTCTTGAGAACGGTACAGCAACTCCATCTCTTGGCATTCCACCTCTTCCAGGCGGCGCTTTTTGTCCCGGAATAGGCGGGTTTGCTGTTTTCGCTTCAGTCTGTATCGTTCCACGTTTTGCCGCGTACCATGCTGCAGCATTGCAGCCCGCGCTGCATTCTTCTCCTCCAAAACCTCCTGGCACTCCTCGTCAAACCAATCGTTTCTTGAGCTCCGTTCCACATATCCGACAACGTTTTCGGCAGCGTCGTTAATGGCTGCTTTGACTGTCCTCCAGCAGTCCTCAAGAGGGGCCCTATCGAGCTCGCCCTCATCCGGCAACGCTGCCTCAAGATGCTGGGCGTACGCATTGGCGACATCCGGTTGTTTCAGCCGCTCGAGATTGTACCGGGGCGGGCGTCGATACCGTACATCATTGATGACGGATTGTTTTGGGCGCAGTTTCACCATCACCAGGTAGTGGTCGGAGTCAATGTTGGCGCCACGATAGGTTCTGACGTCGGTTATGTCGGAGAAGTGCCGTCCATCGATCAAAACGTGGTCGATTTGCGATTCTGTCTTCTGAGGTGATCTCCAGGTGTACCGATACGGGAGGCTGTGCTGAAAATAGGTGCTACGGATGGCCATATTCTTGGAGGCGGCAAAATCTCTAAGTCGTAGGCCGTTCTCGTTCGTCAGCCGGTGGGCGCTGAACTTTCCAATCGTCGGTCTGAACTCCTCCTCCTGGCCAACCTGAGCGTTCAAATCTCCTATGATGATCTTGACGTCGTGGCTTGGGCAGCGGTCGTACTCGCGTTCGAGCTGCGCGTAAAATGCGTCCTTGCCATCATCAGTGCTTCCGGAGTGTGGGCTATGCGCGTTGATTATGCTGAAGTTAAAGAATCAGCCTTTGATTCTTAACTTGCACATTCGTTCATTGATCGGCCACCACCCGATCACGCGCTTTTGCATATCACCCATCACTATGAACAGTTGGCAACCGCTCTTCGTGCGCGATATACGTGTTTCTCCTTAGCTCCAGTTGTTCGAAATTATCACGGTTTCTTGTGTGACAGAATTTTTGCATTCAACGCAAAATGACTGCGCACAGGAAAAACACCCTCGTTGTGGACTTCAGTACCCTGCCAAAGCGACCAGTTTTGGACCAGGTGGAGGAATTCCTCAAGAAAAAGCTCCAGCTTGACATGGCCGATGTCAAGAGCATCCAATTGCATCACCTCGAAAATTGTGTGTTCATTGAGATGAACAATGCAAGCGTAGCACCACGTCTTCACAAGCAACACCATCTACGACACTCGTTTATCTACGAAGGCGTGGATTATTTCGTCCCGGTGTACGTGGACGGTCCCACCACTACTATCAAAATACACGACCTGCCGCCGCAGATGCCGAATTCGATCATCACCAAAAACCTTCAGCAGTACGGCAAGGTACTCTCCATCCAGAACGATGTTTGGAAAAACTATTTCTCGGGCGTTCCGAATGGTGTTCGCGTAGTTCGTATGAGGATGGAGAAATCGCTGCCGGTATACATTACCGTTGACGGCCATCGCAGCTACGTTAGCTATCCGAAGGAACAACAACGAACTTCGTCGAGTAGTCGCTTTCTCAACTGTTGCAGGCCGTTTGCAGAAAAAAAGTGTTCGAAAGAGCTACGAAATCTCACCGAAAGCACCATAGATAAACTGAAAGCGGCTGGTTATGCTCCAATGTCTACATTGAATACAAATTTACGCATTTGTACGTCCTGCCGTTTAAACGTTGACAAACGGGCAATCTGTACATCATCGGTGGATCAGGTTGCAGGAAGTTCGAAAACAACAACAACTGAGGAATTACTAGATGCACCGACAACAACTGAGGAGTTACCAGAAGTACCAAGTGCAGATAGTCTTGCCACGGTACCATCAGCGACATCTGTTTCAACAAATCAATCAGAAGATGAGTGCATCCAGAAGGTCAACATCAAACGCTTCAACGAAGCTGGAATAAAAGTGACTCCGATTAAATGGACGAAGATGGGTTACGTCAATTATCCCGAGAAAAAATACCGTGAAATCAACGAAGCTGTACGAAGAAACCTCTTCAAATTAGGACCTGAGGATGTGGAAAATACAGACTACGATGAGGTAATTATGAATATGAAGGAAAGGTTCTCGAATCTAGCCACGACAAGGAAAGAAAAATTATTGATTTTGTCGATGCTGCCAAGCTCGTGGTCTATTCAAGACGCCATTGATGAGTTCAAAACCAATAGAAATACAGCAAAAGAGGCAAAACAATTCAAAAATAACTGTCTTGCAACCAAAAATGCTAGGTCGAGTACTTCATTAACAGATGAGACAAAAGAAAAAATAATTCAATATTTTGAAGACGATGAAGTAAGAAGAGCTATGCCTGGAAAAGATTATGTATCTGTAAAAAAAGATGGAAAGCGTCAAGCAATCCAAAAACGATTAATGATGACTACTTTGAAAGAAGCGTATACACGCTTCAAGGAAATTAACGAAAATATTAAGGTAGGTTTTTCCTCATTTGCAAGCCTTCGTCCAAGGCAATGCAAGCTTCTATCCAATTCAGGAACACATAATGTTTGTGTGTGCACAACACACGAAAATGTTAACCTAATCTTACATAGTTTGAAAAGAATCAATTTATCAAAGGATATTAAAATGTTAACTGGTAGTCTTTTGTGTGAAAATACAACATCAAATTGCTATCTACGATCTTGTTCGGATTGTCCAGATTCTTCATCATTGGAAAATACTTTATTCGCTGAGTTTGAAGAAAATTATATTGATCAGTTATCATTTGAACAATGGGTGACCACGGATAGGTGTGACCTAGAAACTATTGTAAAACCTGTAGATGAGTTTGTGTCATTTTTTTGCTTGAAATTAGAAAGTTTAATTCCTCACGACTTTATTAAAACAGAGCAATCCCGCTTTTTAAAAAATACGAAAAATACATTACAAGATGGTGAATTTTTAGTCATTTGTGATTTTTCTGAAAACTATAGCTTTGTATTGCAAGATGAAGTGCAGTCCCATCACTGGAACGTACAACAAGCTACAATTCATCCATTCGTTATTTATTTCAATGGAAGTACGCAAATTGAACATTTTAGTTTTATTGTAATTTCCAAAGATTTAAGACACGACTCAGTATCTGTAAATTTGTTCAAAATGATTAACTTTTTACGCGTTGATAAGGATAAAGAAATCAGAAAGAGCTCAGCGAGCAATATAATAACGCGAAAACGATCCAAGGAACCCAAAAATTTCACTGTTTCATTCCATTGTCAGAAAATAAAATTAAAGCAAAACTATACTCGAACTGTACTGATAATGATGCAAAAGTGTTCGATATTGTAAAAAAATTGAATAACAATAAATAAATAAATAAGTATTAATAAAATGTTTTCATGATCTCGCATACCCAAATCCAAAACTTTTAAAGTTTATATATAACATTTAGAAACTCATCGATCATACTCTAAAAAAAATATCCTGGTAAAAAAAAAATATTTTCGTGTAATCTGTTAATTCATTTTAATTTATACATATATACATATACATATAATATTTATACATATACATAATATTTATACATATAATATACATAATACTAATGAATACATGAAAACGACTTGTTTAATTCACGCAAGGCCCTTAACAATAAAATCAGCAACAAACTGCGGTTCCCGTAATAATTTACACCGAAAAAAAATTTTTTTTTTCTACTAAATGTGAAAATTGTGACATGTTTGAAATGTCATAACTTTTTTGTTTATTGGTTTACCATCACCAAATTTGTATGGTAGATAGCTAATATAATGGACCGTTTTCCCTCAAAAAATTACGTTGGGGTCCGATAGGGTTTTGAGATATTTGAGTTTTTGTGTCAAAAATTATGTTTTTTAATGCAAAAAAAAAATATTTTTTTTACTGTGTGTATTTTTTTTTGGAATCTTTATTTAGTTGTCTAACTTTGTTTCTTTAGTTGTCTAACAATCGAACGAACCGTTTTTGCTGTGCAGCTTTTTGAATATTTTTGAACCATTTTCACATACACCCTTTTGAAAAGTTAGTCGTGACTCAACTTGAAGATTTGATATCGGAAAATGACGATTTAGATGGAACTGGAAAACTGTGCAAAGTTTCAGCTCAATAGAAAAAAATGAATTAAAAAATTTACCAAATTTTGGTGCTATTGCTTGGAATCACTCTAATGGTAAATCTGGTCCTCGTTGCCTTCTTTTTAAAAGGCACAAATGCCTCTTCTACGGTTCGACGATCAATCGATATCGTCCGCAAAATCCAGGAGCATACGCAACCCGGTGACGATAGTACCGCTTCTTTGCACGCCTGCTCTCCTAATAAAGACTGGAACGCGCAAAAATTGGTAAAATTCAAATTGATGTCTTTCTATTGCAAATGCATTCAAAAAAGAAAACGTGAAATGCTACATTTGTAAGATGAGTGTATATACAACGGTTGCTATGATGAGTTTTCACCTTTTGCTCTCCAGTTTCCAAAATGACGTCCAAGTAAGAGGAACAGAGTGTCAAAATTTTGCTCGTGCTGCAAGAGAATCCGACGCTCTCGCACGAAATCTATGTGAGGGCGGATTTCAAGCAGCTTCTGGGACAGAAGTTTTATACCGCATCAGGAAAAGGGAAGATGGCCGAATTTTTCAGAACCATCAAACTATCGATATTCCCGAAACAATACCTCGTTCGGCATGTCATATGCTCGTGTGGTCTAAAAATTGACATTTCCATCACTACGAGAACCATCAATCATGATATTTACATCTAGGAGTGCCTCGAAAAGCGGCTACCCGAGCAATGTTGAATAGCGAAATTATAACAAATCATGTTACCTGGTTATCATTATTTGATAACTGATTTTTGACAACTACCGAAAAACTAAACATTACATATACTTTGCAATTGGATTAAATGGACAAATTGATGTGAAGTTTTGCGAAAAAGTTACACGTCTTCTCGGTGAGAATCGAACTCACGACTCCCTGATCTCTAGTTAGGGCGCGTTACCCCTACATCACGACAGGACTTATGGACGCAGAAGTTAAGGCGAAGTAGCCCGTCATTCGTTTTGGCAGCAATGGTGACTTTGCAGCGTACAATTTCAAACTGATAAAACTCATTCTTGATAGTTTATTTTGACTTGGAAAAGTATCACTGTACGCACCAACATACATAAACTATGCTGATACTTTTTCAGCTGTATCAGTGCAAAATCAACTTATTTGCTTTGATTTGAAATCGTGAGATGAATTAGCAACCATCATCAACGACGCGTGCAAATTTGAATGACGGCCTACTTCTCCTTAACTTGAATTCGATTTCAGCTCAATAATCTCGTGGCCCTTTCTCGCAAAGTGCACAACTCTTTCGGGAGAATTAGATGCCCATCCAAACCCAATGCTTTTTAATTATATCCCATGCCTAGCTCTCGGACTATTTTTCGTATTATTTTTTAGGTTTTGAAATAACACACCACACTCGCCAACGACTGTGCTTGTTTTGCTATCATCTTGGCTGAATTAACTGCCAACATAACAAAAATGAGAACTTAAATTTTGTTTGTCGAATAACAAAGTAATAGTAAATTACGTAAATTATTTTTATGAGTTTTATGGTATAAAATTTCGGAAAAAAAATGAGAGATGAGTGGTTTGGATTGAACTTAAGCTTCAAAGAATTTTACAAAATATTGTGTGACGAAAAGTCAACTTTGTCTACTAACACACGCATTAAAAAAAATGTAATGTGAAAGATGTGTGATAACATATGTTGTTATCAATCTGTTCTCATGTAAAAATAAAAACAATTCATATTCCTCTTCAACAATTGAAAAGGTCCTTAACATCGCAGAAAAAGACTCGTTGTAACCGAAGGTGGTTGCTGATGATTAGTCTGTTCTCAGACGCCCTAGTGTTCTCCCATCCGTTCAACAAATGCTCAAAGTACTTTTTCCACCTAGCAGCCACCAAGATTTTGTCTGTCAGCAAGTCACCTTCACGGTCATTGAACATGACGGGAGACGGCACTGTTTTTCTCCGTACGCCATTGACAGTTTCGTAAAATCTCCGCATATCATTTTGGCCCATGTTGTTGTTTGGTTCATCTTCTTTATACTGCTTTTTATTTCCACGGTGCATTTTTTTCTCGGCTGCTCTAGCTCCTTTTTACCGCTCTCTAGTTTGTCGGGTACCCACACAGTGTCGTAGCGTGCGGTTGGCCAGGTTGGCGACCGCCAAAGGCGCAAACCATCAGGGGGCGCCAAAATAATGACGCGTTTGGTAAAATATTTGGAGATGAATATTGAGTAAAGTCACCTCTTAAGTCAAAGTTGCAAGAAAAACATCGTTGACAAAAACATGACAAATTGAAAAAGCTTTTGATCGAATTCAAACAAAATATATTAGAAGCATTCCAAAAGTGGTTAGAGAGTTCGTTAATTGGAAATTATTTCAAGAAGATTTTATTGTTTTTAAATTTATTAAAGATTTTCTAAAATTGTTTTTTATGGCAATAATTTGTAAATCAGTTATGGGAGAAAATATTTTAGAAAATCAGTAGATATCTAGAAAACAAACACCTATCGAATGTTTGCACTCTGAAAGAAAAAATAAGGTAAATCAGTGAATGGCGAAGGATCAGAGAATTGTATAAAATTTAAATTAGAATATGAACAGCTATACTTTTTTATTTCTCCAAAAGAAAGAATTCCCCAAAAATTCTTGCATGAAAATTCTTGAAGTAAATTTTTGATTTTTTGTAGTGAGAATTACTTAAGAAATTCTTTAAAAAAACTGTTTCCGAGCGATTTCGAAGCTCAACGAAATATGGCTAATAAATTGCATTAAAAGGTTTCCTGAATATTTCGTTAGCAACATTGACCACATGTATCAGAAAACTATGTAAAAAGTCTACAATAGTTTATTTAAGAATAAAAATTTACTGAGATTTCAATAAAGTTAATAAATCCAGTAGTTTCGGCAAATTCATCTCTGAACATATATGTGTTATATGTGCTCTTCAAATTGCGGTGTGGCTTCGATTCATCTCAACCTTAAAACATTTTCTTAATAACCTCCGGACTATAAGACAGTTCAGCTGTTTTAGCAGAGTGAAAATGAAAGACACCTTTACTGGTTGGTGGTTGACAAAGGAATGAATAAATTTATTTTCAGGATCTCTTACATTCAATATCAGAAGGTTGCTATTATCGATTGTACTTCAACATCCCGCCTCAATTGATCAATCCCAGCATCGTTCGCAGTTTACTGAATCTCGGGGCAGGAAGGCCTTTCGTCATCAGATCCGCTAGTTGGTCCTCGGTTGGCTGATACTGTAATTTAATCTTCTTCTCTTGGATCAGGTCTCGCAGGAAAAAGTACTGGATATCGATTTGCTTCATCCTTCTAGACACTCCAGCGCTTCATCCTTCGACTTCATCAGGTAGACGACCGTTAAGTGGGTGAAGTCGTCCGTGAAGGTGATGAAATATTGCATGCCGTCCCACGACACAGGCGAGATGGGACCACAGACGTCGCTATGCACCAGCTCCAACGGACGGGTTGTCCGCTTTCCCTCACGGCTGACGAACGATTCTCGAGTTTGTTTGCCAGACATGGTTCACAAACCATCGACTCCGAACATCCAGGCTTCACGCTGCTCCCCAGATCGAGTCCATCCACCATTTTTCGGTTGATAAGCTTCATCAGGTTTCCGTTGCCAAGGTGACCATAGCGTTGATGCCACAAGTCCAGCTCCTTGGTTACCTTTCCTGTTACCATAGCACTGTTTGGCGTTGCTAGGTACTGGAAGTCCATCACATATAGCACACCAACTTGCTTGTCGGTTGCTACGACATCTTGATCGGCATCTTCAACGACTACCTTGCCTTTGTGGAAAATCACTTTCTTTCCCGAACTTTCCAGCCGACGCAGGGACATCAGATTCAGCGTCAGCTCTGGAACGAATAGAACGTTTTCCATACGCACATGGATGTACTTACCATCGACAGTCGAGTACACGTTGATTTCTCCACGTTGCCTAGCGACCAGGTTGACACCTTTCTTCGCTGTCGCGATCCAGACGGGCTTTTCCAGCACCTCCAGTTTTTGGAACAGTTCTCGTTGATTCGCCATGTGGTCTGAAGCCCCGCTATCCAGGTACCAGCTCCGCGATTTCTCATCCGAAGCTGACCCGGACCCGGCAACAAACGACACAGTTTTTGCAGCAGCACTGACCTTTGTAGATTTCTTCTTCTCGTGGTTCCGACCCTGCTCTTGACGCAGTTCAGATTCACGACAATCGGCTCGCTTGTGGCCAAATTTGCCACAGCCGAAGCACTTCAGACGGCACTTACCTCCGGACTTACCAGCAAACGCAACGTTGTCCGATTCTTGATTGGCCGACGAGTTTCTTCCCTTTCGCTTCGATTCAACGTCCAAATACTTCCCTTTCACGAATTCCAGGGTTAGCTTCTCTGAAACCGCCTCCATTGCCGTGTTCACCGACTCGTACGAAACCGGCATAGTGAGCATCAGGTGGCACACAATGTCTTCCTCGTCCATTTTCGCACCGGTTGACTTCAGCTCCCGAATGAACTGATCGAAGCGAAGAAAGTGGGATTCCAGACTCGAACGCTCATCGTGCTTCATCTCCAACAGTTTGCGCTTCAACATGAAACGATTCGTCAAGCTCTTCCGCTCGAAAACCTCATGCAGCCCGTTCCAGATTTCCATCGGACTCTTCTTGTCCTTGATATACTCCAGGTGACTATCCGTTTCCGGGATTTCCCAGAAGCCTTCCTCCTCCGCTGCCTTCTCGACACAGTGCGCGATTTCCAACTGCTCCAGGAATGCCAACATTCGGAACCTCCAATTGTTGAAACCCGTACCGTCGAAAGGCTTGATCTTGAGGAACTTCTCGTCGTCTCCCATCGTACCGGATTTTAACTGGCTTCGAGAATCTTCTTGGTTTGGGTTGTTCTGGGCCCAAAACCTTTTAGCAGAGTGAAAATGAAAGACACCTTTACTGGTTGGTGATTGACAAGGGAATGAATTAATTTATTTTCAGGATCTCTTACATTCAATATCAGAAGGTTGCTATGATCGATTGTACTTCAACAAACTGAAGGTAAATCGAAGCCACTCCTCAAATCTGCAAGAACACAAATATAGATAATCAGACAGCTATTCAACTCCAAACTAAAGATAGCTACCGTGCACCCCCGCTTCTTTGAATGGTACCTCATGCAAACCATCGGGGTTCTTTATTAAGTTGAACTTCTAATCACCTTACTAACAACAGAAAATCGTACTTCTGGTTACCCCTTTGGCTGTTTTGGTTTGATTCTGCCCCACACAATCAGAATGTACATATTACGAAATCACCTTTTACGTTATGCGATGCTTATATGCGCAAAGTTTCACGTATAAGATGTCGCGAAAAGGCCTTATGCGTACAAAAGTAAAGGCGATATACATGCATATTTTATATGATGAAAAGTAGTATGCAATGCGAGTGTGTATATTTTATAGCGAACTAGTCTGTACTCTTATGCGACTTAATTTGTACAAACAAAGTTGATTTGACAGCTGCTACGGATTAATCCGACTTTCATTATATGTGTATGCGGGACGAAACGAAATGCACATATAAACCCATAAAAAAGCGTTTTATGCGAGGAAACTCGTCAGTCAAATGATTTCGCACACCATGTTGTGCGCGTGTGATGCAATTTGTACAAATAAACGACTTTGTTCGTAAACTGTTATGCGACTATGGTTGTCTGGCGCGTTCCGTTCCACAGCCTTTAATTTCATTGTACCCCGTTCCATGAGCTAAATGACGTTTGAATCATTTTTAATTTGAACGATGTGTAAATTAGCGGGGTACAAATTAAAAAGTGTTCAGATTAAATGTGGTCAAACCAACGGAGGTACCCGGTAATTGCTACTGAAGATTTGAGGAAATGTTTCGATGCATCTTTACCATGAACAAGATTTCAAACATTTTGTATGCTTTCTGTCTTTCAAGCAATCCAATGATCAAGCTTTGTCATGAAGTTACCATAGACTTTTAAAAGTTATCGCTGATGTTTTTTTTCTGTAATGCTTCATGTAAACTTGTACAATATTAAAAAACAATTGAGCCCCTTACGCAAGGCCGCTCGAATGGCAGTTCGCCAATGGCGTCATAAGACCACGCTATGGCTCTGCGGGTACCAGACACTAACATCCGGCTTCTGGCAACATTCTTCTCATCCGTCACATTCTGGCATTCCTCATCAAATAAACCAACTCCTGGGTCGTCTCTGAGCAGTACCTATCACATCTCGATGCTGTGTTCATCGCACCGTGGATAGACTCCCACAGATTGTTGAGGTTGTCGCCTACGTTGGTTCTTCTTATCCGCTCATCAAGCTTCTGGCGGTACTCGTCTGCTTCACCTTCTGTTGATAAACGCTGGATATTGAAACGCAACGGTCGAAGTGCTCTTGTGTTTGCCACGGTAGATAACCGTGCACGAATACTGACAACGGGATAGTGATCAGAGCCGATGTTTGCACCTCTGAAGGTCCTCACATCGGTGACATCCGCGAAATGCCGACCGTCCACAAAAACGTGGTCTATTTGGTTGCAGAGCTCGCCATTTGAGTGCATCCAGGTGTGCCTTGCGTGCAAAGTAGGTGCTGCTAATGGCCATCCCTTTAGCTACATCGAAAGTTATTAATCTTAGGCCGTTGTCATTGGTGGCGGAGTGAAGGTTCTCCGTACCAATAATTGGACGGAAATAATCCTCTCTTCCGACCTGAGCGTTGGCATCCCCGATAACAACTTTTACGTCATGTTTTGGGCACTCTCCGTAGGATTGTCTTGTTTACCACTAATAATAACGACAGTCTTCAAACACGGAGCTTCATGTTTTAACCATTCGGTAATTTAAAACAGAATAAAATTTATTAGTTTCATCTAAAAATCATTAACTTAACAAATAATATCCCTAATATCATATTAATCACACGTTTTCATTGCCACATCAATTTATTGACGTATAAGTAGTCGCTTGGTACATTCCTTGGAATACTCGTGCCAAACTGCAAAAAGAACACAAATTTGTTAATTTCCTGTGATTCATCAATACATATCTGATACTTACAGCATAAGGCATAAGCAGAAGAAGAATACCGTCGCACTGATGAGATTGAACGCTCCCGGGTACCACGACATGGTTTGCTTATAGACGTAGGTGTAGATTGGTGCCGACGCCAGTGGAGTCAGCGACTCGATCGACGTCGTCAGTGAAAATATTTTTCCGATATCGCTCGGAGGGGCTGTATTTGATATTACTGCTCGTCCCATAGGACCAGCAATACCCTTCATCATCGAAACTCCAATTCCTGAAGAGAATTATTTTAGTCATGTTTGTCTTAGTTGTTACGAAACGAAGAATTTTCCAACCTAGATATAAATGCCACGGTTCGTAGGCTATCGCATGGATAGCACTGGCGATGGCATAACTGCAGAATCCGATCGCCGCAAGGACACTCTCCGATAGATTGAAAAGCTTCTTTACGCCGTAAATAGCGACGAGATTTCCGATGATCATAAACACTATGGCGGTGGCATCATAGAAGGAATACTCTTTGACGGTCCAACCGAATCGTTCTCGAAGAAACAAAAAGTATACCGTTCCAGAACCCTCTGAAATGATTACAGCAATTATCATTCGGTTCACTGTTTCGAAAAGCTTATCAACTTTACCCAATGCGAAAATACTAGCCCCAAGAGCTGCTATCACCAGCCAGATGATCATGCGATCAAAGTTGGGCCTTCGTTTGAAACACGTGTAGAACAGGTCACCAACCAACTCGAAGCGGAATATCTCCCGCAGCTTGTTCGTTGAGTTATCCAGCTCGTCCGGCTTTATGCTCTCCTCTATGTAGAATATTATGTACAAAATACCTAGGAAAATTGCTCCCGATGCAATTGCAAATACCGTAATCGCGTTCGTCCATCGAAGGATGTAACTACTGCTAAGGATTCCAAACAGGAGTCCTCCGAAGATGGCTGCCTCCAAAACACCCATTCTGAAATGAATTAAATTCTAGCCCATTAGTCTCCAAATTACAATGTTTTGAAATACTCACTTAACTGCTCGATTTTGTTCACTGGTCACATCGGTGATGTAGCAGAACACCCCCGTAATTAAGGCGCAGTTTCCGCCGGACAAAGCCGCCGGGATGTATGCCAGAATGTAATACCACGGATCGACCTCGTACTGACTGGACAGAAAGCATATCACCGCCACCAGGGTGTACGTAAAGAATGAACCGATAAACGTAGACATCAGAACCGGCTTGCGGCCATACTTGTCCGACCATGGACCGATGAACATACTACACAATGCCGGAATGATGGACTCGATCAGAGATTTGGCCATCAGGATGGTGGCCGCGTACGGTTGTACTTCCCGTTCCAGTTCTTCGATTTCGGGCTGGGTTTCATTTTCTGTGCCCAGCTGGGCACAAAGGGTTTCGTTGTGTTGGAAGGTGACCGTGCATGCTTGGTACACGACCTGGTTCGTGAAGACGGCCGCTGTGGGGGGAATGAAAACTGGTTATTACACAGTCAACCCTCCATGAATCGATATCGAAGGCACCATCTACTCGAAATTTCGAGTTATAGAACGGAAATCCTTTGTGATTCTATTTGAAGGGACCATCATAGTATCCATGAAATTTTGTTTCTAGTGGCTCTACCTCATTTGGCATAAAGCCATTTGGCATAAAGCCATTTGGCATAATGCCATTTGGCATAATGCCATTTGGCATAATAGCCATTTGGAACAACGGCCATTTGGCATAATCAACAAAAAATATTATTTTTTGTTTACATTTTAAAGCGTTAATTTTAATGCTTGAAATGTTTGTCTAAGACGAGTAAAATTAAAAGGAAGATATTGTCCATGATTTTTAGTCCAAAGAAGTTAATGTGAAGTACAAGGAATCACATTATGAGACTCGGTTGCATTTTGAAAACTAGATTACAGGGATATTCCAAATCGAGGTATTCTCGCAATGAAAAAAGTTTCACAGTATGTATTTGAAGCTGATGACAAAAGCATTAGCAACTTAAAGTCACATTTGAGGTTGAGCATATCGCCCAAGAGGTATCGTGTAGTTGAAGATCTAACCATATGAGATAACTTATTTAAATACAGTATCATTAGCAAGCTTTGAGTGTGATGAAACACAAACGCCGGATCGTTGCGTTTTTTTTGGGTGAATTAAGCCCGGTGTCTGGGATTCATTTTCTACGTAAACTTAATTATTTGTATGATTTATTGATAAAATAAAAAGCTGAAATTTGGCAAATCGACTAAACTAGAGGCGATCTGTCCACCAAAAATATCACATGTCGTTTTTATCGAAAAATGTACGTTTTATTCCATAGTCCTATCTACTGGTACATTACAACTATTGGTACCAGCACCCATACCATTTAATTCCACTAGAGTTTGTATCTTTTGTCATGTACAGTGTCGGTGTCGTGTACTAGACTCTAGTATACGACATAGAAGACGTCCTTCAGTTGAGGTTGAAATACGCGTATCTGTCAAAAGATACAAACTCTAGTGGAATTAAATGGTATAGGGTGCCGGTGCCATTAGTGGACTACCTAAGCTATAAAAAAATCATAACAAAATAACGAAAAACCTTAACAGAGATCTTTTGGCGTCAACAGAAAGATTTCAACCTCTACTATATGGGAAAAATATAAAAAGAGTGATAAAACTAATTTTTTAACATAAAATCGCTTGAGCCACTATTGGTACACGTGTTCCAGTAGTTGCGCTAGTGCTCCAGTAGTAGACGTTCGTTAATGATACAAGGAATTTGAAACAAAATGGTAAACTTTTACACAGGTTCAACATTTTTCTCTTAGAACGGCAACATATATCTTTCGAATGAAGCATAAAGCACATGTCCTTTTTATCGAAAAATGTACGTTTTATTCCATAGTCCAATCTACTGGTACATTACAACCTTTGGTACCGGCACCCTAGTACTAAATTCGGTTTTCATCTAAACTAAACAGCTTGAAGATTTATTACCTTCAAATTATGCCAAATGACCGTTTTGCCTAATGGCCATTATGCCAAATGACCATTATGCCAAAAGGCATTATGCCAAATGGGATAGAGCCGATTGAATACTCTGTTCACAGTGTTCGAAAACACGCAAAAGAGATAAAATTATCTCTTACAACTTTCAAGCATTTTTTTTATGGATTTTGAGTCAAATTTTAAATACGATTTATTTTCCCTAATTCTGTCTACCAAGCTTGCAAAAAGACTTTCAATTTGATATGAGATAAAATTGCACGACTAAATATCGAGGCAATCGAGTTTTTTAACATTCTTACAAAGTTTGACGATTATTTTATATGATATAAATATTCGACGAATGAAAACTGTTTAATGTATTAAATCAGCATACAAGCTGGTAAGCTTGCATGGAAGCTGACTGAAACCGATATGTAATGAATTTTCGACCGCCTATATCACAAAAACCTGACATTTTTTAAAACAGCATTGGATTTATTAGGATAAAAAAATGTGCACTGTGCTATCACAAACAATAGGTAGATTGAAAGTTCATAAAATTTTGGACAGCATTTTCACAGAACTTTTGACAGGATTTCACAGAATCGTATCCAGGACTATCATCTTGACAAAATTGTTAGGTAAACCTAGATGAATTTCTGACAGAAATTTGAGCAAAACAGACCTCTCTTGATTCCAGATTCCCGAACAGGATTTTAAAATTGTTCATGGGATCAGTGCTGTACAGTACACGACACTGAAGGCGGCCTTACAGTTGAGGTCGATATACGCATATGTGTCAAAGGACAAACTCTAGTGGAATTTATTCTGTCAAAGGACTCTAGTGGTATTAAATAGTATAGTACTAAATTCAGTTTTTCATTTACTTATAGCTAAACGTTTTTTTTAATTCTTCAGTAGGTATCATTCCAAATATTACATTCATTTCTTATATCTAGGTGTTCTGTGTTAGACAACACTTTCATCATAATTTGGTAAAACAAATTTAAGCATTAGCGTAACTTGAACTCAAATCTAGAGGGGGCTTGACCCTTCTGATCAAAAAAACCCCTAAGTAAAGTGTACACTTGGCATGAGAGTTAAAATTTTCTAGGGGGGGGCTTGAACTTTTCTAGGGGGGTCTAAGCCCCCCCTAGTTTCACCGTGTTTACGCCAATGAATTTAAGCTTTTATTAACATTTTGTTAACAACATATAACATTTCATTTGCCGTAACAGTTCAGATTTTTTACAGGTTAGTTAATTTATACTGCCTTTAAGAGAAAATAAATGCTTTTACAGCTAAACGTTAATAAGATCGAATCCAAAGGGATAAAAATGTAGTACTTCAAAATATTTGGTGTCGAAGATTCCACACATCTAGCACTAAAAGTTTTGGCATGCGAAATCCACGATCGACACAAATCTGCCTCGCTGAGAATGCTTGAAATATTTTTTGCTTTACATGCATTATCTGCCTAGTTATCTGGTGTCATTCGGGTTTGAAAAACTAGAAATCACAACATTTTCAAAAAAATTGACACGATTCTCATGCCACTCCAGTGTCGAAAAAAAAATATATTTATTTAATTGCTCTATGGGGAAATTTGAATATCCCTAGGAACATTTTTTTCCTATGGAATATGGACATGAGATACGTGAAAGAATTTTGAAAACCGGTTGAATCGTTGCTGAAATAGGGCTGATTGATATTTAAGGTACAACTGATATTTGATCCCGGTGCTCCCAGTGTTAAATAACAAAAGTACAAAAGTAGGTTTTCTTTATTAATAAAATATTGAAAAAAATCTATTGAACCTAGTGAAATTTTATACAAATCCCGATCGCGAGGCGTAAACCGCAGACATTACTGACCCCGCACAAATTTTGCATCTTGATTTGAAAAAAAAATGTCAGATTACCTCTTACAACTTACACTGTACATTACAACATCGTAATGTACAGTGGCCCAAATTCATATTCGTAATGGGCATTGTTGTCACTTCAAGTTAGTAAAAGACTATGATATGATTGATTGAATTAAGATTACTTTATCAATAATGAAGGTCTTAGGTGTCATCTATTGTTCGAAAATTATAAACTGTTTCCTTTTACTTTCATCTTTCGTACAATGTAAAAGTATTGAATTTGGGATTAAAACTGACCCGATTCGGACATCTATTGAAATTTAAATACACTGCACTTAAATCAAAATTTCAATGTTTTAAATGATTGTTCGAATAATGTATAATAACATTGTTCAGTTTGGGAATACTGAATGAGTTTTAATATCACATAACAAGTTAAGGTGTAACTACGAAGTGATATCTGCATCTTATACTTTAAAATCTTGTTTAGTTCAACAATTACAAAAAAAAAAATTTTGCGAGATCTATTATTTTGGTTCTTAAATGGACAAAGGTAAGGGATCGTTTAAATATTACGTAACGGGGAGGGCGTGTCTTCCGCAGTGTTATGTTCCATACAAAAAATTAAATTTTTCATACATAAGTTGTTACGTGGGGGAAAGAGGAAGTCTAAAATTGTCAAATTTTGCCTTACGTAATATTTGAATCATCCCTAATCCATAGCTGATGTTTCTATTATACAGCATGCATAATAATTATATTTTATTTATCACGACCGGTAGCACCAGTTCCAGGAGTAGTAGAAATACGATTGCCGTAATGTTCAGCATACACGTTATTTCAAATAGAGCAATTCTCGCTGAAACCAGGCCGTTGGTGTATTATTAGAGTCAGGTGAAAAATAGGAGTATTGTTTTGAGTGAAAAAAATTGGCGGCCATCTTGGTTTTAAGTAGTAGAATGAGTTTTTACCTTGTTAGCACTCAGCATGTTGAATTTTAATGCTATTATTACACTTACTCTTCTTCTTGTTCGATAAACGATTGAAAACTCGTTTATTTGTTGTACAAAAAATAATTTTCGAATTAATTGCACTCGCCATATACGTCTAAATCGTAGAACATGATTTAGAAAATCGTTTATTTCATAGGGTAAATACCATTGCTCACCTAGCTTTTGTAGCCTATCTAACGCAATTTTTTCTCAGCTTTCTGATGGTGATTTCAGAATTCAAAACGAGCGGTGCGCTAATGGTGAAAATACGATTTTTTTTTTTAATATGAGACATATCACGTGAAGAAATACCAAATATTTATTAAAAAATGGGATTTTTTGAAAACTGTTTGACTAGCTGGCATACGAGGGGTCTACCAATTTGAGAAGACCGAAAGGAACACCCTTAAGTTTTATCGAAAACTAGCGATCGATGACATAACATTGGAATTCTTACGATGGGTGCCGATGGCGGCCTGGTTTCAGCGAAAATTGCTAAAATTGCTCAGCAGGGCACATGCAAGTAAAAATATATCATAAAAAAAAAATAAACATAAAAAATAATGAATAAACTGCAACTAAGGGTCTAATTTTGAGAATAATTTGAATATGAATTCAAAGAGAGCTGAATATAGAGATGAATATATTTGACTTTGGAAATATGGACAACATGGGTAGGGTAGTTTATCGAATAACAAACTTCGTAATATAAATTATTTTAACAAATAAGTTCAAAATGAACTTTATTCTCTTGTTTAGAACAAAAACTTGGTATACCTTGATAAAAAATAACATTTTATATGAGGTCTGTGTCACTGTATAAGAAAGGAAAAAAAGAGACGGACACCATTCTGAGCCATTTACCTGCAAAGACTCTAACTTAACACTAGACAACGGACAAGCATACTCCTATGTCACAGCCGGGAAATATTCCTGACAAAAAGTTTCAATGGCTTAAGCGAGAATCAAACCCACACCACAGACACGCACCCCATGGCCTGATGCGCATAACTGTCTGACGACGCTAACCGCACAATCACGAAGCTTTGAATGTATGTTAGCTACCATGCGTCCACATCGTTCACGCTTTGGTGAACACTGAAGGAAACGCCTTGTGATTGTTGCCATTAACCACCGTGTTGAAATTGATCCCATATGCTACAGGTATTCCATCTACGCGGTATCCATGCACGCAGTACCAATTATCGCCCTACATATTGGTGATAGCTTTATAATATTCAAATTGACTTGATAGTTGTCAGTACATATCTCACATAACTCATGTCTCACCCTAAAAATCATTGAGAACCAAAATTGTAACTTGTTGTTTTTAAGCAAATGTATGAACAAAAACTAAAACTATCACCACTGGGAGATAGAGAAGCATCCTCTCTTTATCGTGAGATTGTTAAACAACTTTTAAATCGATTCGATTGCTCAGTAACAACAAGCTGCATACTTGGTTATCAATGGCTTTTAGGGCGAGATCAGAAATTAAGCGAGATATTATCCGTTTTCTAGAACAGTGAGCTACCACGCGTTTCTATTATTTTGATTACGCTTTGCTCCACTGAAGAACGCATGGAGACAATTCTTCTTCTTCTTGGCATTAACGTCCTCACTGGGACAAAGCCTGCTTCTCAGCTTAGTGTTTTTATAAGAACTTATACAGTTATTAACTGAGAGCTTTCTTTGCCAAAGTGGCCGTTTTTGCATTCGTATATCGTGTGGCAGATACGATGATACTTTATGCCCAGGGAAGTCAAGGAAATTTCCATTCCGAATAGATCCAGGACCGACCGGGAATCGAACCCAAACACCTTCAGTATGGCTTTCCTTTGTAGCCGCGGACTCTAACCACTCGGCTAAGGAAGACCCCATGGAGGCATGGAGACAATTACTTCCGTGTTTAACCAAATAAGTTTAATATCACCCATAATATCAATTACTGATTCTTTCATCTCAGTATCCATCTGATATCTCATATCTAATTGTAAATATTCTGATGTACGAATGATGCAAACACCTTTGCATCACTCTACACTTATATGTAGATATCTAATAACACTTACACGACACATTCCACGCGTAGAACAGCAACAGAATAGCCGGTTCCAGGATAAAGTAACGATACTTTCGCTCGAACTTATTTTGCTCGTCGCTGGACACTGTAGGCGTTTCGTCGAGATAACCACTCACTTCATCCATTATTGCTGCTGCTCGCCGGACTACGTCTAGTTCGGTTCGTACAAAGGTGTCGTTTTCAGCTTACCGCTGGCAAAAAGTGCAGTTATCAGCAATTTTCCCTACCGATGATTCTTATCACCATCTTACTATGGCTACGGATTACGGCGCTGTTCGTTGACTTTACACGCTCTTAATACTTTGGAGACTATTGCTGACTGACGACGGTCGCAACGCAACTAATTCCAATCAGTTGAACCTTAAAGCTGCGTAGGAATGTACAGACACTCAACACTAGAAGAGAAAATTTATATCAACTGTCGATGCTGAACTGTACTGTTACCATTTTCGCAACGTAGATCTAATGCATATGTACATTCTGATTCTAATTTGAATCAGACTTATATTGATGTACTCTGAACAAAGAATTCTAGCTACAGAATGACGCATCAATGAGCTGTGTGATGGTTTCTACTTGATAAATTGTCGAAAACGTATACTACATTCTAACAAACAAGAACAGTCGAAAAATGAATCCTTTCAAGTGATAAAGACTCATTTGATGTCCCAAATATGTGAACATTTTTAAAGGAAATGAAAAAAAGATACGCACCACACCTTATACATCAACTTAAGATGTATCTCATTTAGAAATCATCCATCAACTCTAATATACATTTACCTACATCTCATTGCCGATCCTAAATAACAATTTTTCACGCGTACCGAACTTTAAACATAGTCACGTTGATACTGCGCTTCTAATGCGTTATCACAGATGGTACTTCTTCGCACTTTCGTCTATCACTGTTTTCAGATGGGTTACGAATAATTGTAAATAGTCCAGGGGCAGACGGAAGCTAAATGACTGTTCGTCGCATTAGAGTCGCAAAACAAAAACAAATCCTGTTGGTATTAGGTTGCAAGAGAGGAATGTTTGTGCTGTATTCATTATATATAAGCGAACGAACGATGAGAAAGCACCTTGTAGTCGTGAGACGGTGAGCAGTGAGATATGAATGGTATTCGAGTAAAGTTACAAATACTCATATGAACCATGAACGTGAAGTGTTGCTATATACATATTAGATTTATTTAATGCTAATTGTAAATTATTAAATATATTTTAACTAAAGGATACATTAGAGTTGAATTAAATATTAAATTGAATACTATACCTTGCAATTTGAACTAGAATTTGCATTCTTCGATAGATACACGTACTTCGACCTCAACTGTTAAGCCGTCGTCTTCAGTATCGTGTAATCAGTGTTGCCACATTTATATCTGTACCGTAGGCTCAAAAATCTTTTTTATCAGTTCAAGAGATTCTGAAAATCTGTACCACACACAACATTAATTGTTGAAAGAAACTTTAATCTTAATTTATTTGGAAGTTTAACACAGTTTTTATTGAAATAATTTCGCTCTTTAAATATTGAATTCTATGGCAATATTTTCTTTCAATAATAGTTTCGTGGAAATTAGTATCGAATTTCAAGCATCTTTTGGATTTTGTTTTACAAAAATTGCCAACTCCAAAAATCTTTACCAATCTGTACTTTTCGGTGAAAATCTGTAATCTGTACCATACAGAATCTGTACCAAAAACTATTCGAAAATCTGTACCTTTCCAGATAAATCTGTACTTGTGGCAACACTGCGTGTAATAGACAAGTGTTCTACAGAAGATCATAGCGTGTTTCTTGCAAAGATTCCAGACACAAGCTTTAGGTGAAAGGTAACGGTCGTATTTTGGACCCCCTAAGGAAGTTATTTTAGTTTTTTTCCAATTAATTAATTGCACAGCGTAACCAACTCAAAGAACATGTCAAAATGTAGAGAAAAACTTCCTCAACGAGATAAAAATGCCCATACGTTCATGTAGGATCCAAAAAATGTCGAAAATAATTGAATTGTGAAGCATTGTTTATCATTATTTTGGACACACCAATACATTTTGGACCCTCATAGTATATATTTTGGACACCCGGCATTTTTTGCGAACTGGAAATCAACAAGGAGCCAGGCTGCTGTCAAGTTAATTTTTTTATGAAAATGATCTGAGTATGCATAGGAGTGTGCGGTCATTACTTAATCACGATAAAAAATGTTATGCATTTTATGTGACACAAGAACTTCCAACTTTTGAAAAAACGTTATACTTGGTCTTATTTATGGATAAGTTTAGGGATGGTACACAAATTATGTCACGCTATATTTTATTTTTTTCGAATTTTGGAAGTTATCCAAATCTTACATTAAAGTACCCATTTGAGTTAAATAGTACCCATACAAGGGACAAGCAGCTTCACTCATTTAATAAGTCGTACATTGTCCCGGTCGACAGAAAGGTAATTTTTAAGTTTTCTTGACGTCAGTTAGAACTAGGGGGAGATCCCCCAGTACCGGACACCTAAGCTTCTAAAATCATAACTAAAAAACTATTGATTTTTTGTGGTCTTGGTGCCCAATTATGATAAATATTATCATTATTGTAGCGTACAAAAATAAATATGGAAATAAAAATATGAATTTTCACATTGTATTTTGATGATGTATTTTAGTACCAAATTGACGTATCATAAAAGGTGACTCCCAATACCGGACACGATCTGGAAATGTCCCGAATTCTAAAAAATTGTATATCATCGAATGTTTTTACTTCAGGAATAGTATTTTATCAATAATTCAATGCATTTGCAACTTTCACAAGAATAATTTGAGCTTTACTGAGTCTGCAAGTTGGTCATGAAAAAACCTCTTTCATATATGACGGAAAACAACATTTTTTATATGTTGTTCTGAATTTTCATTCTTCTTATTTTTATTGCATGTTCGATACCAGGATCGATGAAATCCATGAAAAACGAATGTATTTTGAGTCACTGGTGCGAAAATTACAGATATCATGTAACAAATCAAACTGGCCGAAACTGGGGGACAGGAGGTGCTAGACCAAAATTGTAGTTTGATCATATTTAGTTTAAATATGGTACAAAATACATTCACACTTTCAAATTATGATTATATGCGATCATGCTTGCGTCTTTTAAATTATTTTGCCATGTTAAAAATAATTACTAATTAGGCTTAAATTTAGGGCGATACGTCAAATTTTTAAAAATTTTCATTCATCTCTACTTTTTTAAAAAGTCAAGCATATTTCAAGGATGTGATGTTCTACGCAAACATTACTCTCCATTATAGCTTCCTTTTCTTCTAATACACCATCTTGATTGGATCATGATTTCTCAATTTTCGAACTTTGTCCGGTATTGGGTGCTGTCCGGTACTGGGGATCTCCCCCTATAAGTGTTATGTCTTGTCTTGCGTCGCTTTTCGTGAATATCGTGCTGTTCTAACGTTAGCACAAATCACACAAATTGATAGTGAAAGTCGATTTACTCATTAAAGAGTATTCGTTTCGAGCTTTAACTATTGTGTATTTTTCACTCTTGATCTTCGAAATGAAAACGGGTTATAAAATCTCATTTTTAGGCGAACACTACCGCAGATTGAAGTTAGGTATTTAGAGAAAAGGTTAAGAGTATATGAAGAACAATATTAGAAAATTTTGTACACGCGATGTAATATGTTTATCACTGATATATATTTTTAATCTACGAGAATCCGTATAAATATTTTCAGCACACCAAACTCAATATCCCAGAATTGACCATAACCACAAATAATTCATTGCCCAGAAATTCAGGGTAATCGTACCGTGCAACCCCGCTGTTTTGTGTGATTCTGCATGTCGTTCCACGATGTTCCATTCCGTTTCATTCTGTTTCACGAGCTGAATGACGTTTGAATTATTTTAAATTTTAACGATTAGCAAATTATCGGGATGCAAACTAGAAAGTGTTCAGATTAAAAGATGTCTGTCCAACGCGTGTACCCGGTACTCTTGAGATGATACAAATCGGAGTAAAATAATATCTAATATACTTTAAAACATATCAAAACAATAGCCATCGAAGAAAGAATATAATAGAAAATAAAAATGTGGAATTATCTAGATATTTTATTAGGAATAACAGCGATTCGAACAACACAACACAAGAGGACATGTCCTCTCAAGGTAAGCCTTGGTGTAAGTGATATTTTGGTTTCGAGTTAAATATACTAAAAAGTTCTACTGATTATAAGAATTCCAACGGTATTTTTATGTGATTTTTACATCCAACAGAAAAAAATACATAATTCGTAGGAGATAGGCTTATTTTTTGGCTTGCATATAATTTGTAAGGAATGAAGAAATGCAAGAATAACTTCAAAGTCGTTTATCTCAAAACTAGTTTTTGTCATTTACTTTCATTTGTAATGAGGGATTCCACGGAGGCATGCAAGTCGATTCTGATCGACCATTTCAAAAATATCTGAAAATCTCAAATCTTCAAGTTGAGTCACGACTAACTTTTCAAAAGGGTGTATGTGAAAATGGTTCAAAAATATTCAAAAAGCTGCACAGCAAAAACGGTTCGTTCGATTGTTAGACAACTAAAGAAACAAAGTTAGAAAACTAAATAAAGATTCCAAAAAAAATACACACAGTTAAAAAAAATTTTTTTTTGCATTAAAAAACATCATTTTTGTCACAAAAACTCAAATATCTCAAAACCCTATCGGAATACCAACGTAATTTTTTGAGGGAAAACGGTCCATTATATTAGCTATCTACCATAAAAATTTGGTGATGGTAAGCCAATAAACAAAAAAGTTATGACATTTCAAATATTTCACAAATTTGACACTTAGTGAATTTTTTTTTTTTCGTTGTTAATTTTTTTTAGGACCGCAGTTTGTTGCTGAATTTTTTGTTAAGGGTACCACATGAGGTTAACAAGTTGTTTTCATGATATTTTATTGAATTATTCATAACTATTATAGCATCTATTAGAAAGTTAAACGCGATCCAGTGTTGTGATCTAAAGTCTTGATAGTGTCATATTTTTTATTGTACGTAACTGAAGAAAAATTCTCTCAATAGTGTTGAAACCTTTTGATAAAAGAAACCTATAAGAAATCTAATATTGAAGACAAAAGCTGCAAAAAGTTTACCTCGTAGAGAACAAGGCGGGTCTATACCCAGGTGATCTAGTATACGTAAAGCAGGTCGGTTTTCTCGGCGCTGGTTTTCTCCACAAAGTTAAAATCTGATTACACCTGGGTATAGACCCGCCTTGGTAGAGAATAGACTTTGTTAATCATATTTGGGAGAAAGCGAGTAACTTCAACAACATCAAAAACATGATAGGTACATACAGTGAGAGGCAAAATAAAGTGCCCACCTTACCAGTTTTCGAATTTCTCTCATTGATTTGGTTCAAATTAAAGTTAACACACCTAAATCTTTTGTGATATTTTATTTTTGATGTTCTTTTAAAGTTGCACTTACGAAATTTTGATAAAAAAAAAAGAATTTTACTTAAAGAAAAAGAAAATCAATTTGTATTGAAAAAAAAGTAGTGACAAAAATAAGTGCCCACTTCCTTCTTGGCCCCAGAAAAGATGATTTAAGAAAAATAAAAAGCAATTTAATAGTTAATGTGTCCTCCTTTGGCCTTAAGGACTTGCTGGAGGCTCTTCGGCATGCTTTTCACCAGGTTTTGTAGGTGTTGTGGATCTAGTTCTTCCCAGGCGCGCTCCAAGGCTTCAAAATAATTATTTTTGTTGGTAACACCAGTTTTTTCAACCCTGGCATCGAGAATCGCCCACAAATTCTCGATGGGGTTGAGGTCTGGGCTTTGTGGAGGCCATTCCAGCGGTTTAATCCGACAAGACCGGAAAAAAGACTTGGTCTTCTTTCCAGTATGCTTCGGGTCGTTGTTCTAGAGAAATATGAATTTCTCTTCAAGGCCCGTCTGGATCAGCGAAACCTCCAGATTTTCCAGCAAGATGTTAATGTAGGAATCTGCCATCATTATTCCGTCGATTTTCACGAGGTTTTCTACTCCACTCCATGAAAAACACCCCCAGACCATCACCAAAAGAACATCAAAAATAAAATATCACAAAAGATTTAGGTGTGTTAACTTTAATTTGAACCAAATCAATGAGAGAAATTCGAAAACTGGTGAGGTGGGCACTTTATTTTGCCTCTCACTGTACCATGAACATACTCACGAAAAAGCTAAAAATATACTACCACTATGGTTATAAAAGATTTAATTGTAAAATTTTTCTTCAGTCAAGCAAACGACACCAAACTAGTCAGTAAAAACTTGAAAGTGATTTTGTTTATTAAAATCAAACAGGCAGGCCGTTTGCAGAAAAAAAAGTGTTCGAAAGAGCTACGAAATCTCACCGAAAGCACCATAGATAAACTGAAAGCGGCTGGTTATGCTCCAATGTCTACATTGAATACAAATTTACGCATTTGTACGTCCTGCCGTTTAAACGTTGACAAACGGGCAATCTGTACATCATCGGTGGATCAGGTTGCAGGAAGTTCGAAAACAACAACAACTGAGGAATTACTAGATGCACCGACAACAACTGAGGAGTTACCAGAAGTACCAAGTGCAGATAGTCTTGCCACGGTACCATCAGCGACATCTGTTTCAACAAATCAATCAGAAGATGAGTGCATCCAGAAGGTCAACATCGAACGCTTCAACGAAGGGATAGCTGGAATAAAAGTGACTCCGATTAAATGGACGAAGATGGGTTACGTCAATTATCCCGAGAAAAAATACCGTGAAATCAACGAAGCTGTACGAAGAAACCTCTTCAAATTAGGACCTGAGGATGTGGAAAATACAGACTACGATGAGGTAATTATGAATATGAAGGAAAGGTTCTCGAATCTAGCCACGACAAGGAAAGAAAAATTATTGATTTTGTCGATGCTGCCAAGCTCGTGGTCTATTCAAGACGCCATTGATGAGTTCAAAACCAATAGAAATACAGCAAAAGAGGCAAAACAATTCAAAAATAACTGTCTTGCAACCAAAAATGCTAGGTCGAGTACTTCATTAACAGATGAGACAAAAGAAAAAATAATTCAATATTTTGAAGACGATGAAGTAAGTAGAGCTATGCCTGGCCAAAAAGATTATGTATCTGTAAAACAAGATGGAAAGCGTCAAGCAATCCAAAAACGATTAATGATGACTACTTTGAAAGAAGCGTATACACGCTTCAAGGAAATTAACGAAAATATTAAGGTAGGTTTTTCCTCATTTGCAAGCCTTCGTCCAAGGCAATGCAAGCTTCTGTCCAATTCAGGAACACATAATGTTTGTATGTGCACAACACACGAAAATATTAACCTAATCTTACATAGTTTGAAAAGAATCAATTTATCAAAGGATATTAAAATGTTAACTGGTAGTCTTTTGTGTGAAAATACAACATCAAATTGCTATCTACGATCTTGTTCGGATTGTCCAAATTCTTCATCATTGGAAAATACTTTATTCGCTGAGTTTGAAGAAAATTATATTGATCAGTTATCATTTGAGCAATGGGTGACCACGGATAGGTGTGACCTAGAAACTATTGTAAAACCTGTAGATGAGTTTGTGTCATTTTTTACTTGAAATTAGAAAGTTTAATTTCTCACGACTTTATTAAAACAGAGCAATCCCGCTTTTTAAAAAATACGAAAAATACATTACAAGATGGTGAATTTTTAGTCATTTGTGATTTTTCTGAAAACTATAGCTTTGTATTGCAAGATGAAGTGCAGTCCCATCACTGGAACGTACAACAAGCTACAATTCATCCATTCGTTATTTATTTCAATGGAAGTACGCAAATTGAACATTTTAGTTTTATTGTAATTTCCGAAGATTTAAGACACGACTCAGTATCTGTAAATTTGTTCATTGCCAAAATGATTAACTTTTTACGCGTTGATAAGGATAAAGAAATCAGAAAGATATATTTCATGTCTGATGGAGCAGCATCGCAGTACAAAAACCGTAAGAATTTTTCGAGCCTATGTCAATTTAAATCAAAGTACGGAATTGATGCAGAATGGCATTTCTTTGCTACGTCACATGGCAAAGGTCCTTGTGATGCTATTGGAGGAACCATAAAGCGCATGGCCACAAGAGCAAGTTTAGCCAAAGAACGTGAGCATCCAATTAAAACTGCAAAAGAACTATTTGATTGGGCGAATCGCAGAAAAGAAGAAGGTTTAACAAAATTATCATTTTGTTTTACTACTACTGAAGAGTACGAATTAACGGCATCAGAGCTCAGCGAGCAATATAATAACGCGAAAACGATCCAAGGAACCCAAAAATTTCACTGTTTCATTCCATTGTCAGAAAATAAAATTAAAGCAAAACTATACTCGAACTGTACTGATAATGATGCAAAAGTGTTCGATATTGTAAAAAAATTGAATAACAATAAATAAATAAATAAGTATTAATAAAATGTTTTCATGATCTCATAACGCATACCCAAATCCAAAACTTTTAGAGTTTATATATAACATTTAGAAACTCATCGATCATACTCTAAAAAAAATATCCTGGTAAAAAAAAAAATATTTTCGTGTAATCTGTTAATTCATTTTAATTTATACATATATACATATACATATAATATTTATACATATACATAATATTTATACATATAATATACATAATAATAATGAATACATGAAAACGACTTGTTTAATTCACGCAAGGCCCTTAACAATAAAATCAGCAACAAACTGCGGTTCCCGTAATAATTTACACCAAAACAAAATTTTTTTTTTCTACTAAATGTGAAAATTGTGACATGTTTGAAATGTCATAACTTTTTTGTTTATTGGTTTACCATCACCAATTTTTATGGTAGATAGCCAATATAATGGACCGTTTTCCCTCAAAAAATTACGTTGGTATTCCGATAGGGTTTTGAGATATTTAAGTTTTTGTGTCAAAAATGATGTTTTTTAATGCAAAAAAAAAAAATTTTTTTACTGTGTGTATTTTTTTTGGAATCTTTATTTAGTTTTCTAACTTTGTTTCTTTAGTTGTCTAACAATCGAACGAACCGTTTTTGCTGTGCAGCTTTTTGAATATTTTTGAACCATTTTCACAAACACCCTTTTGAAAAGTTAGTCGTGACTCAACTTGAAGATTTGATATCGGAAAATGACGATTTAGATGGAACTGGAAAACTGTGCAAAGTTTCAGCTCAATAGAAAAAAATGAATTAAAACATTTACCAAATTTTGGTGCTGTTGCTTGGAATCACTCTAATTCGAAACGAATGATTGAAATATTCCGTAAAACTGACACAAAATTCAAATCCTAACGAAGTTTTTCGAAACGAAACGAATTTTTTATGAACACTCCGCGATTTTTTTTTGTTTGCTTTCAATTTTGGTACACCTACACAAAGGTAGGGTGACTTCTTGTATTTTGACAGCTTCATTAAAATTGTTAGATAGGGTGGAACGGTCGTAAGTAATTATAAAAAATCAAACGAAGAAAATATTGCAACATGACATTAACAGCTTCAGCCAACGCGCAATGTTCGGCGCTGCGAAAAGTCAGTTGCGTAAACGGTATTCAGTCATGATTTGGGATCTTTTCGTGTTGGAAACTTTTCTGGCTTTCTGGCTACATGTCTCATGTTTGATAAAAGTCCATTCACAAATATCATAACGCTCAAAGGGATGGCTGAGTATATTTGGTCGGGGTTCTGCCAAACCGTACCAAGATTATCATAACCTTTCCACATTACAAATATCGAATAATTTAAACCGTCCCTCGTTGTGTAAATTCAAAATTTGTATCTGGCAGAATATGTAAAACTGAAATTATATCCAACCAGAGCGAACCATAGACCTAAGCTTGTCATTGGAGGTAATTTAGTATTCTGATTCAAAAAGGCTTTTTTTTAAATTCTTCCTAAAAAATTGCCAAGTGGCCATTCCGGACAACATTCAGGATCAACACCAACGGATTTTAGAATATAGTGTAAGCGAACAGCCATGTAAAATAAAGTATTGTTTCGGTGTACCATTGATATAAAAATCGTGTTTTTGTATGAACAAAAGGTATTAGCACGCGCTAAACGCTCGCCTTTGTTTTTTTATATAATATGTTGGAGAATCCATGCAGGAGCCGTAATGAAATAACAAGACATTTAAATTTGATGTTGTTTGAATAATTTGGTAGTACTTGGTGCGCTTTGGCTGTTCAGCAAATGACGTTTTAACCATCAAGCTTATTTGATCAGAGTGCGCATAACTTGTTTCGAGTTTTTAGCTCTCAATTCAACAGTTCGAAATGACCTAGAGGTAGCACGCCTAATCACCACTCGAAGGACACGAGTTCGAATCCCGATTCATATTTTTTACGTTGCCCGTAACAGACAGTCATAAAAATCAATCAATTTTCAGCTCATGTGACTATTTTTGAACTGTAGAGCAGAAGCAGTTTCATATACAATGAGAATTTCATGCCATTCCTGCTATCCATTTCCGTAAAGAATGTGAACTTGTTCAGCCAAGGTACTCTAAATGCGAGTAACTTGGTGCGCTCTGACAGAACAAATTCATGGTTTTCTTCGATCATCATATTTCTCAACTACATCATTGTTGTCTCATTCGAATCTTTGAACGCGTGAAGGCCTTGATTTAAGGTGAAACAGCTTGAAACCAAATTTAAATAATGCACCAAAACTTAGAAGGCACAAATCTCGCGAAAGAAGCATCACACTAGAGTGGAACTCCTATTTTGGCTTTGTGCACTAGCAGAAAGCTTAAAATAAGAAGATTGACTTTGTGCGTTCATTATTTCAGCAGATTGGTGCCTTTGAAATCGTGAGTAGGGCACAAGCCGGCCATTGTGCCTGCCATGTTTGGATTCCGAGATGTGTCACCTTAACATAATTTTTGTTAAAATAGGTAATCCATCCAGAGAAAGACATCCAGAATACGTTTTCGATTGTACAATTGTACATCGTACAATTGTACATCGTTCAATTGTACATCGTACAATTATACATCGTACAATTGTACAAATTTGTTGTTCACACAGGTCCCCAACATTACTTTATGGGCCACCCAGTAAACACAAACTCGTATACGATACCGCATAAGAGTACAAATGTGGAGACGATATACGTACATGCGCCATAAGGCTCCGTGCAAGATGTACGTATATCGCCTCCACATTTGTACTCTTATATCCCATCATAAACGATGGTGTGTTTACTGGGCAGTCCTATGGGAAATTACAAATCCTTCCCATTCGTAGTATATAAACATTTGTAACATGTATTTCAACATGCACGGCGATGAAACGAACCCGTTTGTCTTCTTTTATTCTTGTATGGCTGAAAATCATGAAAAACATTCAGCCAAACTAAAGTGACCAGACGTCCCGCTTTTCGCGGGACAGTCCCGCATTCTGAACATTTGTCCCGCGCTGAAAATTGTCCCCCGAAACGTCCCGCATTTCACTCAAATCATGAACATATTCCTCCTTTCTATATTAGTTCAAACAAATGAAAATTTTACAGCTGTCATTTTAAAGATTTTATTTTGAATCCATCTCTATTAATACTTGTGTACTGGACAGTAACAGAACAGAGTGAGGTAAGCTTCAGTAGTAGAAGTTTATAAGTAATTTTCACAACAAAAATCGTATCGGGTGATCCATGGTTATCTAAAACCAATTCAAACTCAAAGTATTCTAAAGATAGTCAGTGATAACAATATTTAGTAGATAATTCAAAACTACTGGATTTATTATATTCTTAATAACAGTTTTATGCGTTCACTCATGTCCTCACATTACTGTTCAAAATTTTCTAAGAAACGTACACAGGGTGATGTAAGAATCTACTCCCCAAGCTTACATTTTACACATCACATTTTACAGGGTTATGTGAGAATGAGAGGATTTTTTTTTTAAAAAGGAACTAACTAGAGAATGTAACAGAAACCCATTAAGATTAACGTTCGAGTTTTTCTTAGGATTGTGTAATAATTATCTTCCCTTAAATTCCAATGGTTCTATTGATGTTTTTGTGATTCCTTACATATAAATTTCAGCTTAAAATTTAAAATTGCGGTACTGTACTGTACTGTACTGAAATAGTAAAGGAGGAAGCACATTGAAGTTTTCCAAAGGTATAAAAAGGTTTTTTTAAACATTTGAGTAAATTTGTGATAAAAAAAAAATCATTGAGCTTGTTAGTGTAATATTTGTAATCTCGTATCTTTCAAGAATTTATTGGAATTTCAAATAAGTACCTAACATTTTTTTGTACATTTGCTCTTATCCTTTACATCTGACGATTTTTTTCTACTGTAGAATAATGGTAAAAAACCAGGATAATCTTGTCCCGCGTTGGACCAAATCACATGTGGTCACTTTAAGCCAAACCGAACTGAAAACCAATTTCTTCAATTCTTGTTCAGTCAAAATTAACCAAGTGCCTTTTAATTTGAAATCAAATTCAATTACATGGAAAATATATGATGATTTTCTTGAATATTCTATCTTGACTTACTGATAGGACACTTTTAGCCATTTGTGAGCGATAATAATAATTTTGAAAATAGTACTTTGCGATCTATTCGCAGGTAAGTGGACTATGAAGTTAAATATCTCAAAATAATGGTTTTGGTACTTGTTGCGGTTTAGCAGAACCCCGACCATTTAAAATGTTTAAAAAGATTGGATCAAAAAGATGTCGCAAACATTTAAAACAATCTCAAAAATATTGAGTGAGTTGTGCCTCAAGTAACTTAATGTTCAGATACGCATTACATTGTATTTAACAATCATGTAGTAATTACAATAACTACCATAAAACATGAAATGATGATTTTAGATTTTTTGATCGGTCAGCATACGATAGCTTTGTGGCTTGATTAGGGACACGAATCAATAAGTACCCATGGGAACACTAAGCTGAGAAGCAAGTTCTGTCCCAGTTGAAACACAACGTCAGAAAGAAGATGAAAAAAACGGTGAAATTACCGAAATAATTGCTGTAGTTTTTACTGTAGCAACAAATTGAGTTAAATGAAGATAAGTTTTGAAAAACTGCAAGAGTAATATATTCCAAGAGATATTGCTGGAAACTGAACAAGGACTTCCTGGTCGTGTTTATTTAGGAGCTCCTAATAAATTTCCTGAAAAAATCCCCCGAGAAGCTGTCCATTAACTCTTGTAGGAATCATTCTGTAAACAGGGTGTCCATGCGGGACAGGGAACCCGGGAATTACAAATGGTCGGGAAAATATGGGAAATATCCGAAAATTTGAACACCACACCGGGAGAATATGAATTCAAAAGATAAGAATACCGGTTTGTTTCAATCACTATCGGTGAAAATAGAAAACAGCCTGTCAACTCGTAACTAGTTATTCATTTTTAAAAAATAATTTATGAAACCGTTGGTTTCCTAGGGTTATGTTTGGTAGATTTTTCTAACAACACACCGATTTCTTGTGAAATCATTTGTAGATTTATTGTCGAAAGTTATTGAACAAACTCATAGGAGATCTTTTAGAACATCAAAATTCTTTGGAGGGTACTAAAGGAATCCTGGCAATGTTCATGATGAGATGCTTGATTGATTTCCATTTAAATTCATGGCAAATTTTCAATGGGATCTTTGCAGGAATCTCAACAGAGTCGAGGCAATAATTTGCAAGTTTTTTCGAAAGATAATTGGTAGATTGCTTATAAGGTTTTTAGTGGATTATAGAAAAGATTCTTAGCTGTTTTTTTTTAATTCTTAGAAGATCTATTTGAATTTTGGGCATATTTGGGCACTCCGTTTGATGGTTTTTAGAGTAACCGATGATACTGATTAAGTACTGTTCATTTTATAAAGCGAACACCTTGTGCATTCTGCATAGTTTTAATTAATCAATGAAATTTTAATCGGTTTTCTGTACACCGTTTGACTGGTATTGTACAATGTTGTGATAATGAAAAAACCATCAAAAAATTAAAATTCACACGAATATGGAACAACGTTTTGAAGGTTATCGAAATCAATGATTGTTAGAAATTGGCTTGAAAATTCGACAATCTATATTTATATTTTCAAAAAAGGCTTGTTATTCGGAAGCATCACCAATCAGAAGTCTGATGGAAAAAATCAAGTAATTTTTGGAGCAAACATTTAATAGATATATTGAAATATGTTTTCCTGGATATTTTTAGAGAAAATATTTTAAATTTGAAGCGAACTTATATGAGTAGATTTTTTTGGTTTAAAGTACGTCATGACGGAAGTGCTAATATAGTAATAATGTGAAAAATAACTATCGGCTTCATATAGTTACTTATTTAGTCCCCACGTCACATTTAAAGAACAATAGAAAAACAATTGTTTTATTTTAGAAGACCTTTCAAAGCACAATGACAATCATAAAAATTGGCAACACAGCTGTAACAAAATCGATTTTGTTTTCACATATTATTTTCATAATATGTTATTATGAGATTAATAATTGAATTATTCAGGGAAAAACGTTTACTATTTGCTGTAGATCGATAAATATGCGTAAATGATTTTAAAAGTATGAGACTTTTAAGTAGAACGACCATCAAGAGTAAAATTTATACTTAAGACTGTGATTAAAACTCACGATTTAGCTCTCGTTTATGCATATGTAGTTTCTTAAGTAATCTAAAGTAGTTTTGAATACGCTTTTACTTATATCTGAAGCTGGGAGTGAAAGGATGGTGTACCAGCAAATTTGGCCAAAATGGATAAATCAATTATGTTATCAAATGTCAGAGAATGAAGCAATATAATTCATTTCTTATACGGCTACACCTTTAGTAGAATAGTAAAGGATACAAACATACATTTTGTTCATAAATTGAGCATTTTTGTTATGCGAAAAATAATGTTAAACTTTGATGAACAGCTTTTCTTAGGAGTTTTTGAAAAAACTATTTAGCTCTTCAACCAAAAGCATTTTCTAAGATCTTATATTTTCATAGCATTGTAGAAAATAGTTGAAAGATGCACAGAAAACCGATTACGATTTTACCAATAAATATAAAAGATATAGCATAAACAAAGTGTGCACTTTATAAAATGAACAATCACTAATTCGAAGAACACGCCAAACCGTTCCCATAGGGGACGTGAGCTGGAAGGAAGGACCTTTCAAGTAATATTGTTTCATGTGGTATGCCCTCTTCAACATCTAGTCCAATTTTAGTAACCCGCCGTTCCTTTACGATATCCATCTATCTAGTTTTCATTGCTTTCTTTTCTTTGCTCCCTATTACTTAGAGCGAAAACAGACCGATATGCCGGTAGGGACTTCTTCACCTTGGAAATTGGATGTTGCTAAAAGTCAATGTTGCTCGTCGTAAGTCGTAATCTGTTCGGTAAAAATAACTGGGTTTTGGAACTACCGAAAAAGTCAGTAAACTAAAAAAAAATGTCATAAATCGAAAAACAGAAATTTTTTACTGACATTTTGCAGAGAGCTTTCTTCTTATATCATATATCGATAAAAAATAAAACGTGGTAAAATTTGCTTTTTAATTACGCGTGGCGACAGTTTTCATTTTACTGACTTTTTCGGTAGTTCCAAAACCCAGTAAAATTTTACCGACCCCAGTAATTTAATCTAAGTGTGTACTAAGCCATCTGAGGCCGTTAGAACCAGACAACCGTTTGTGCTGAAAATTCAACTCACTGGTCACAACTATCAATAGTGGCAACTGGCAATCAATCAATAGTGATCGTCCATGTTCTTTTGAGGGTTAGAGCTACGATGATACTGTTAGATTAATTCGTCAGCTACAATTTTGCCGAATACCGTATTCAAATTGGACGCCTCAGTAATTGATTCTTAATTTTTGTGTAAGTTGAAAATCTTCGGCTTCAGTTGAGTTGCTCTGCACTCTACAGTAGACCTATTCATATTTTCAAAAATGTCTGGAAACTCCCCAGTCAACCAATACTTTGATTTTTCATTGCGAAATGAACTTCTGGCCAAAATTTCATTCAATTTAGAGTATATTTAGTTGTGCTTCAAATCAATTATGTGTTTTTAAGCTTTTTTAAAGCTTTAAAAAATCATAACTACCGAACGAAACATCAAAATTTATCGGAAATACCTCTACATAGTAGTTTATCCAATTCTACGAACTTTTGCCGAACACGATTTTATGATTGGAGCAAGTTTTAATATAGTTTGGTTGAGGTTTGTATCTCGAGGTTCTTGAAAATCACTAGTTTTAGGTAGTTTTCTCTCTGAAAAACATACCTGCATGGAAATTTCGAATTTTTAATTTCCAGACTTGATGACAATGCATACCTTAAAGTCAATCCCGTTCAAAGTTACCATTTATTTTACGAAAATAAATTGTAAAAAATAAGTAATTATAAAGCGCATTTGTAAATCCACTGTGGGTAAGCCAAGAGCACCACCGTGAGCTTCAAGGAATACAAAAAATGAACACGTTAGCACTGCTCTTTCTCAGTCGATGATGATGATTGTTTTCAAATCGTTCTAAATGATCAGTGAAATGCGATCTAAACAATCATCACTCGGAAAGAAAAAGCAATGCTAACTTGTTCAATTCATTCGTTTCCGGTACATGTGTCATGCGTGATTTAACTATCATCAGATTGCGAAGCGGTGCTCGATCTTTGGGCATTTATTTTAATTTATTGCCTTAAGCATCATGTAGTCTTTTCATGGTCAATGAATTCAGAAATGTATTTTGTTTTATTCCCGTTGACTAGGGCCTGAAAAAATAATGCCAATGGGTGTTTTATATACCATGTATACTGAGAAAACTGTGATTTCTGGGTACTGCGGAGTACAAATTTGGATCAAACAATGTTAAAGCTCAATTTAATCTTATTAGCGTGTTCGAGAAACTTTAACAGAATAGAATTAGCTTTCAAATAGTGGTAATAGCAAGTGGTTTTGATTTTCCACATGCTAGTTATGATTTCTTAAACCTTGAAATAAGCCCAAAAACACATTTTCAACTTGAAGCATACTGAAATCTTTATCAAATGAGCTGAAAATTTGACGAGACATTGTTGTTGGCATGAGAATTCCGAATACTGCTTGACCGGTAGATTTCCAGGCATTTTTTAAAATATGAACAGGTCTACTCTGCAGGCATCACTGGATATACGCAGTGAAACATAGCAGCCATGATTTACCTTTTGCACCAGATGCAGCAATGTAGCCTGTTTAGAAGATATGCACTGTTGAAGAATTTCCATTTGGATATACCGTTTTGTCTCAAATTCCGAACAGACTAATATTCCGAACACTCGGTTTTTGTATGGCGATTCGGTTGAAATGTTTCGCTGAAATATGTCACCAAATAACAAGGAAATGGTAGTCATTTGCGATTCTATTTTAACATCTCCAATATAATTAATTCCGCGGGAGTACTGATGATTCTCTAGTTTGAGACCAGTAGAACAAGCTCAGATAAATTTATTTGTGGAATTATTCATTTGAATACGATTTATTCGTGCTGTCTGGAATTTGAATCAAGGTGTTCGGAATATGAGACAGTATGAGCACAGTGTTCGGCATTTGAATCAAAATGTTGTTCCACACTTTTACGTAAAAACAATACTAAAACAAACTTAATCAACATTATTATCGGTATACCCAACAGCTAACAGTTAGACTTTGTGGAGAAATTGAAATTTACACAAACATCAGTCCATTTATGCCAATCAGATACATTTGAAGTCACTGTTGGCCTTAAGTGTTCGGAATATGAGTCAAAACGGTAAATCAATAAATAATTACTGAGTCGTCCGATTTGAATACGGTCTTTGGCAAAGCTGACAAATGTATCTAACAACTTATCAGCGTAGCTCTAACCCTCAAGAGCACATGGGCTCTAACACTAAGACCGATTGAATGAATTGCTTGCTTTTCCCATAGTAATTCCCTTACAAACTTTGAAAGGCTTGTGCAGTCTCATTTTTCCTCCAAATGAGCTCAAATTTTGGGAGGATACTCAGAGTTTGATCTGGAATCGAATGACCGGTGTGGAATAAAAACAATTTTTTGAACCACCTTAATAATCATGCTCAGCAATAGCCTCTGTCCTAGTAGAGACGTAGTATATAGTTTTGGACAAGAATTATAAGATCGCTGATAAGTTTGGATTATTGATATTGTGCCATGTGGGAATTAGAATAAGGAATGTGTTTGAGGATGTCAAAAACTAGACTTACATTTACACTGAAGCACCCCTGAACATCTTTCACAAAACATACGATGCTGTTGAAAATATATTTAGATGAACGAATCTCTAAGATGTCGTTAACTGCACTGAGCAAAACGAAACGTGTTTGATACATTTATGGCATTTATTGTATCATCGGGGGTGTTTCATTATTGAAACAAGTAAATATGCCTCAAATGATGACAAGTGATTATCTCCCTGTAAAAGAATAATTGGGGTTTTGCTAAAAAAAAAAACTATTGCAGCGCAATTTAAAAGCGGTTACCCAATCTGTAACCACTGCACTTGAGCCTGCGCACAATCTATTCAATTTCCCCATGCCACAGTTATTTGTGTACCTACATTGGCAATGCAAAGCCGTGTTCTATCCCATACAATGCTCGTTCAGTAGCACTTTGTTGTGCTCAGGCAGCGGCCGGGAGCCACTAGTTTGCTTGCATCTCACCTCCATTATCAGGGATCTGCTAGACAATGAGTTGCAATTTAACGTGAAACGACGAACGTCACCGGTGGAAGGATGGATGATCCTTACGAGGATAACCTTCTCGTAAGGGTAAGCGATGGAAATCGTTCTTCTAGACGAGGGCTTTTCATCCTGGAGCCTCCGATCTTCCTCATTTTCTTTGCACTGAATGTATCAAGTGAGTATAGATTTGATTGTGCTTGTGTGATCGTTCTAAATTGTTTCCCCATTAGCTGCCGTATTCACCGATCAGCTGGTTTATCAGGCGTGCACAGTTTCGCTCGGTATCAACCGGACCGAGTGCGATAAGCTAGGCAAGGAATATGAATCTCCTGAAGTGCAAGCCCTGGAGGCAAGAGTTCAACCCTACTCGGCAGATATTCTGATGGCAGAATCGCTCGCGGATTCCCTTTTACCGGCCTTTATGAATCTTTTTATTGGACCGTGGTCTGATCGATTCGGCCGCAAGCCGGTACTGTTGCTCACCTTCACCGGCTGTATGCTGTCTCACCTGTTCATAACTGTGATATGTGCTCTGACGAGCTGGTACCGGCTAGATCCGTGGTATTATGCCATTTCATTTGTGCCTTCTGCGTTGTCCGGTGCTACTTGTACGATGCTAACGAGTGTGTTTTGTTATTTAGCTGATGTTACCAGTGAGCAAGAACGTGGGAACAAGTGCGTGGAGTTGGTTGAGTATAGCGGAATGATTTTAATGTCATATTCTCTTCTAGGATGTCCATCATGGAGGCTGCACTGTACAGTGGAATGCTTTTGGGGAACATAAGTAGCAGCTTCATTCTCAGAATGACTAACGCTCTTACGGTGTTTGGAGTTTCTACCGCATCGGCAATACTAGCCGTGTTGTATATAGTTTTTTATATAGAAGAAAGTATTCAAATCACTGCAGAGGATCGCCGGAGGACGTGCTGTTCCAAGTTGAGATATCAGTTCCGCCCAAGTATGGTGCTAGATACTTTCAAAACGTGCTTTAGTTGGAGAACAAACTACGGCAGGGCGACTATCCTACTCGGTATACTTACGCTGGGCGGGAACATATTTGCCTTTGAGGCCAACAACACCGTTTTTTTCCTATTCGTGCGGAAACAGTTTAACTGGGCCGTCCGGAAGTACTCATTTTACGCTTCAGCCGAAACAGTGCTCCTGGTGTTGGGTAACCTGTTGGCTACGTATGTGCTAGAAAGGCTAATAGGATTAACTGAGGCTGCCATCGCTTCGATCGGGTTTTTCAGCTGGATGCTGAACAGTATTGTTATCGCAGTGGCTACTGAACCGTGGCATTTGTACTTGGGTAAGTTATTTGTTTTTAAATTTTAAGGTGTCGATTAGAGTAAGGTGAGGCAAAAGTTCGACATTAATTGAATTATCAATAATTCCAGAAAAAAAAACTATAATACTTGAGAAGCAATAAATACCACTCAGTTGACCCTCTTCACATTGACTACAACTTTGCTGAACAAAGTTGCGTCGAAATATTTACCAATGTATAGTTATAATAGTTTTCCTCACGCGCATACCTAGAAGAACACTTTTATCGAACTTGAATGAATCAACAATTTTTATTCACAGGTTTCTAGTTTATAGTTTGACCATCCAGAAAATTTCTGGAACAAAACACTCTGTTGGTGAAAACTTAAAAAAAATGAGGTGGGTAATGTCTGTTACATTACCGCGGGGTTGACGTAGAACTACTATGGACACAACTTCGATCAATTCTGGGTCAGGCACTAACCACCAGAAACTGAATGCGTTTGCATTTGATTATGCAGCTCAGTTTGATACTAAAATAATAATTTTCTATGCAGAAGTGTAATAGGAATTTGAAAACTAAGAGCGTTACGTTGGCATGAAATATTTTAAACTCTTATAACTTTTTGCTGGCTTAACGAATTTCCTTGATTAGCACTTCAATCAAAAGACAAGGCATCAAAGGGTCATGTCGTTTACTTACTCAATCCGGCATACCTGTCCAAATAGTTTAATACCTGTTTTGAAAGGGAGCGTTGATTTCAAACAAATCTATAAATAGGGGTGCAAGAGAAAAATTGACGTCATTTGCTTTTCACTCTCCGCTTGGATCGCATCTCAGCAGGCAACAGATCAGCTTGCTCTTACCGGGCGTGCTTCTCAGGCACAGACATCGATACCGAAGGAAACGTAGCTCAATCTTGAGCGATTCCATATACCCAAAGATTGGCAGCTTTTCAGATCATCCGATTATGAGGCTTCTTGTAGTGTTACCAAACGGGATTGTATCTTGACTGTACCGATACTGCGATTATCACGAGGAGCTCTTACAAGCTCAAAAGTTTAATTGAAATGAACCGAATCAGTCGAAAGTAGTATGTTTTACATAATTTGAATGGCAGACGATGTTCCTCCCTTTCGTATTCTTCGCCTTCTTCTGTTCGATTGATCTGGGACTTAAGTTATATGAAGTTGATGGTTAGGGATTTACATATTCTTGAAAATTCATGGACGCGTTTGGATGGACAATAAAACATTATTTCAATAATTTACAATAAATGATAAAAAAAAAACAACACATGCTTTGCCTTCGAGCAAATTTTAAATATTTCTGGTCAATATGCGTAAAATTTATGGAAATCGAAATTTGAAACCCAATACAAGCGTTAATATGAATTCTTCTTCTTCTTGGTATTACGTCCTCACTGGGACAGAGCCTGCTTCTCAGCGTAGTGTTCTTATGAGCACTTTCACAGTTGTTAACTGAGAGCATTCGTATCTTGTGTGGCAGGTACGATTATACTCTATGCCCAGGGAAGTCAAGGAAATTTCCATTACGAAAAGATCCTGGACCGACCGGGATTTGAACCCAGACACCTTCAGCATGGCTTTGCTTTGTAGCCGCGGACTCTAACCACTCGGCTAATGAATGCTCTGCTCTATATAATATGACATTTGTAATGGATTTCTTTATTGAAACTAACATGTAGGAAAATTTCAAATCAATAGATGCTTATTACAAGTGGTTAAGAAACAGTTTAGTGAACAGTATTTAAAATCTGTTGCAATTGTTAGAAATGCCATACAATGCTGAGTACTATGATGTTATTACGGTCCGACGGCGCTGCAGCGGCGTCCACGAGTAAATTCTCAAATTTTATGAGATTATGTGGGATAAATTATGTGAACCAAATAAAGTTTTGTGCAACACCGCTAGATTTAGATCATGATAGATAAATCAGGAAATATTATTCAATAAACCCTTTTAACAACGTTTGTTGGCCCTCACAAGGGCCGATTGAGCTTGTATGCTGTTACAGATGAATAGCAATACGGGATGTTTTCAGTTGATTGCCATGATTAACCAGGAAAAGCCCAACGAATGTGTATTTGTGAAAAAGTTCTCTGTTTATACGACAAACCAGCTGAATATTTCATGGGTAGCGGATCACAGGGATTTAGTCGAAATCTGCAAACGTAACTCAATCTTGAAATCTTGAGCGATGATGATGAGAGATGCTGGATTGGCAGCTTGAAGATTAACAGCTCAGCAGGTTTCTAGCAGCGAGATATTTCTCGCTAAGCAAATTCAAAGGAGCTCTTACCAGCTCGAAAGCGGAAATGGAATGAAACTGAATCCGACGCAGTGTTGCCACATTTTTTCCTACTCTCATCTGTGTTTTCGGCTGAAAAAATCTTTTTTATCCTAAGTGAACCTCCAAAAATCTTGGTAAAAATCTGTGTCGCAAAAATACCCAAATTTTTTATTTTTTTGCATGTCAACAATTTTTAATTTAAACTTATTCTTCTAAAAGTAAGTATAATAATTTCTAATATATTAAAATAATTAAGTTTTTGAGAAAAAAAAACAGAGTAAAGGCATTTCTGATTTATATCTCCCAAAATCGTGTCCTAAACTCGAGAAATGTCCTAAAATCTTAAAAATCTTTTTTATCTCAAAAATCTGTGATCTGTGATCACAGATATCTGTACGCAAGAACAGGAAAAAATCTGTGTAATTACAGATAAATCTGTGTATGTGGCATCACTGATCCGTCGAAGAAAACATGTTTTATAACCTTAGAATAGCAGATGATGCCCCTCCCTTTTGTGCTCTTCGCTTTCTGATCGACCAATCTGGGAAATGGGTATGTGCCAAAAATGTGTTGAGCTTAGAATTACTTGAAAATTGCGGAGAATGCTAATGCGTGAGCCATTCATCGAACATGAATAGTTGGAAGGGTTGACATTTACTATATATTCAGTACATTTTTTTTTTCTGTTCGGAACATAAACCACTGCGACCAATATTTGATCTATTGTAGTATATCCCGTGTCCTTTGTGTAGTGCATGTCGTGTTACTTTGTCACTATCGAGAAGTGATAAAGTATTCGGTTTTTTTACAGTTGTCATTCCTAACTTGATCACAGGAAAGGATTCTAATTGAAAGGTTCCGCTTTTTAAACCCTTCGAAGGGTGTGGTGGGTACACTCTCCGCAGGCGCGCCCCTTTATCAGTCAAAATCGGATCCCTTGATAAAGTCGAGAAGTGACACCGATATTGTCCATGCATCAGAATCCTAGTCCTTACTTCTTCAAACTAGAGAACAATAAATAAAAGATTAGAAAACAACTTGTTGATTTCGACTCATTTTTATCCTTGTCTCAAGGTCATTCTCAGCTACTGGAAAACCGAGACTTGTCACTTTTAACAAGGGTTAAAATGTAACAAGGACTAATAGTGTTCCTTTGATTACTATAGCATCCTGTTCTCTTCGTTTGAAGCAGTCAGGACTAGGGTTCATTGGTAGATCTTTACCCCATAACGCACCACGAAAAGGTGATCTACCCGCGTTATGGTTCAGTACATAGTTATTGGTAATCAATAGTTTTCTTTATTATTAAGGTAAATTTCTGATCCATGGGTGCCAAAATTATTACAATTCTTCAATGAGATTGTCTTTCCAAAAGCATTCTAAAGATGTCGCAATTTTGTTACATTTGATATTTTTTCTAATCAAAATGTTCCCATAAAATATGGAACATCAAAGACGCTGTTGAAAGTGCCATTCTATTTTACAATCGTTGTGAAATGTTGAGCACTCACCCCGACGGCACTGCAGCAGCGTCCGCGAAAACTGTCTCAATTTGTTGAGTCATAAATTATTCATGACAACTGAAATTTTGTATGAAGCTGTGAAATTAATTTCGGAACATAAGACGTCATAAATAATTTCGGAAATATTTCTCTTTTAACTCTTTTTCACTTATCAGTACATCTCGCAGTGTTATTTATCTGTAAGAGCATCGAAGCTAACAAACCCATCGGCTCTTTTCAGGGCCATCAAGGCTTTGTTAGCTTCGATGCTCTTACAGATAAATAACACTGCGAGATGTACTGATAACATGGTAAAACGGGGAATCCTCAACTCAAATGTATAAATGTGAGCAACTTATTTGCTTATACGACGAAGCAGCTGAATGTTTCGTGGCGTGTATGGCGCACAACAGCAACGGGTAGTGGTTCACCGGGCTAAAGTCGAAATCTGGAAACGTTGCTCACTTTTGAAATCTTGAGCGATTTCACTAGTCCAACGCTTGATTAGCAGCTCCTCGGACCAGCAACTCAGGGGGCTTCTGTTGTTCTTAACGGGATTGCTTCTTGATCACCAATGCTGATTTTATCACGAGTCGAAATCTTAAAGCGCGGGTCTACAGCTCCTCGGCCGATGAAATTTTCGGCGGCGATGACGATGGCTGGGTGAACGCAAACAAGCGGTGAACCGCAAAGCGAGAATGACTCGCCCGACCGTGTTCATAGTTCGACCGCAAACTCTCCTGTGGGCTGCTTCTTCTTCTCTTTCTTCTTGGCGGCGGTGATGGCATTGGCTTCGGAAGGCATCTTCTCTCGCTCGCTCGACAGTTTGATTTAAGCGAAGCAAGACAAACTGGGGGGTACTTCGCTATCGATGTCCGTACCTGAGAAGCACGCCTGGTCAGAGCAAGCCGATCTGTTGCCTGCTGAGATGCGATCCAAGCGGAGAGTGAAAAGCAAATGACGTCAACTTTTCGCTAGCACCCCTATTTATAGATTTGCTTAAAATTAACGTTCTCTTTTAGAACAGCTATGAAACTATTTGGGTAGGTATGTGGGTTTCAGTAAATAAATGACATGAACCATTAATGTCTTGTCTTTCGATTGAGGTGCAAATCAAAGAAATTCGTTAAGCCTTCAAAAAGTTATTAACGTTGAAAATATTTCATGCCAACGTAACGCTCTTGGTTTTGAAATTCCAATTTTACTCCTGTATAAAAAAGAAAGACGCAGTTCTACGTCAAAACATTTGTGGAGATTTATATTGAAAAAATCTGGGTAGCCGTTGAAGAACAACATATTATCGAGCACGATAGTTTGGCTGTGTAAGACGTTAAGAAATACGTACAACTGAAAAAGGTGGCTAACAAGATATCTTTTCTTAATTGTTCAGCCATGAGCCAAAAACATTCATTCATTTAACAGAAAAAGTCTCTTTCTTCAATAACGTTTGAACTACCGTAATCCGGGGTAACATTGATCAGCGGGGTAAAATTGATCGCAATGACCCTCTTCGTAAAAAGCTCGAATCAACATTTGTTGATGAAATATTTTCAATGCATGAATGGCGATTCTCTTTCTTCTAATCATGAGCTAATAAACAATAAGGTTTTTGCGAAAATAAAGTTGTGTTCATGCGTAAATTTTTCAACTTTTGTAAAGAATGATTTTCATGATTATGGATGACACCATAAAAGAATCATGTCTCACATAAGTTCTGTAAACGATATGAGCAAGAGAAATGCGGTTGTTACTAAAAATGACACCGCCGAAAACGACTCCGTTGTCAAAATTTTCATAAATATGTTCAATAAAACATAATTCACAAATTATTATAAATCGTGAAGAATTTCCTTAGGAAATTGCATACATTTAGGCGTATTCCACAATTCAAGGTGTTTTTAATTTTAACATAACTCAAAAAGTAAATGACTTATAAGAGTTTGACCTTCATATTCGGCTTCAGGGATCATGATTTTAGTAAGTAATGATATTTTCAATATTATCGAACGCTGTTTTCATGGTGTGATCAATGTTACCCCATATCAGCTAAATCAAAAACTCACTTAAAACATTTTTTTAAACATGCTTTAAACTTTCAGAAAACAAAATACAGTACATAAACACGAACAATGGGTGGCAGTACTTGTTTTAAAAATATAAAATTTGCAACACATGCATTTTCAAATCAAATGTTTAAGAAATATTCAAAAAAATGATCAATGTTACCCCGGATTACGGTACTATTTGTTTCGAATTGAGCTAGAAATCTTAAAAAAAATTATCCCACTTTATTCTATATCATTTTTATCTTTCAGCAATCACGATTTGCATGCTCAAGGGAGCTACCGACCCGATGACCAGGGCGTTCATCTCCAAAGGGGCTTCTCCGGAGGATATGGGAAGTATATTTTCGTTCTCGTCGACATTCGAAGCGTTGATGCCTCTGGGAGCTGCCCCACTTTATACCAACGTTTACAAACACACCCTTAGTTGGCATCCGGGAGCCTTTAGTTGGATTAGTACGGGAGTGTACGGTTTGTGCTACTGTCTAACGATGTGAGTGGATGGGGGGTTATGTTGCTGGTGGTACATTTCAAATAACGAAGTTTCTTCATAATTTCAGGTGCGTTTGTGTTCTACAAGCTATGAGGCACCTTTCAACTTATCCATCCATAGACTGATATTCGTAGTTTAGTTACAGGTAATGTGATTCGTGTGATATTGTTAAGTTTATTGATGCATGTGATTGTTAGTTGATGAAAATGAAATAAACATATTTCATATACCCTTTAGAATGTCTATTTATTTATTTGATATATGATTGGCTACGATTGACGGTGAATAATTTACGCCGTACCTACTTATAGTTTAACACTAGAGTAATCAGATTTTCCATATCTATTTGCGTCATTGGAGGTCATGTTCAATATCACCCTTTTTGGGGGAATACTTGAATGACCAAAAATCTTTCTTCTGCAATTTATTTGGTTATTTATCTTTACATTGACCGGAGCTCGAACAAAATTGCAGTCTAATTCATTAGGGAATTTTGTATTTTCAATTACTATTTTGTTATTTTAATTAATTTATTAAAAGACTCGTAACTCTTTATTTCAATGTCTTTTAGAAAATATGATTTGAATCCGAAACAGAAGAATAATTGAAATTTGGTTACAGTATGCTTTTGCGAATGGTCGAAAATGTTTGCCCAGAAAGAAATTAGGATAGCTTAGATAAAATTACACACTATATTACCAACAAGGATATCTGCCAACTGAAAACATTTTTCTTTTGGGAAACAGAAAATTTATAAGATATTACGATATATTTCAATTAAAATCGAATAAATTAAATAAAGTAAATAGCATAGCATAGACTGACTGTACATATCAATGGTTGCTTCTCTGGATCTGGTAAGAATTGCTCTTCGATCCAAATGAATGAGGAATGGGTCTTTCCGCTTACTCTTTTTTGTTTCGTTGTTTGTTATTTACAAGGGGCAATCTACAAACAGACCCCCTGAGAAGATAAATCATGGAGTGCGGAGATGACGCACCAAAGACGACCCGCTAAAACCAGCCCATGCACTGTACTTAAGCAATTATTGTTGAATTGCTCAAGTGGTGCACAGTGCATCGACATTACCCTTGGTCTCAGACCCTTATCTCCCCGGAACCACCTTACGGTATTTCTTCTTTGGCCCCTCAGTGCATATGGCACAACACATGTAGCAGAAGTAGCCTAGGCAAAATGCTTCTCCTAGCCGACTTAAACAATGTTACAAGGGACCAGCCTCGGTAGGGCTACTCCTCTGCAGCCAACTCATGGTCGGCGCGCTATAGGCGCTGTAATTCTGACATATTGTGAGTGACAGCCGTAGTTACTGCATTCCAGCACTCGGCATCTGCACACTTTCTCTCTATTATATTGTCGGGGGACGCATGTAGCGAGCATGCGATCCCTCACAACATAAAACGCGAGCAATCGTACACGACATGCTTCGCTGTGTCCTCCACACCGGAGATTCTGAGTGCCCGAACCTATGCAGGTACTGTCTATAGCAACCGCTTACTCTCGAAGTGTTAGTGTGTAATGATTGTTGAGACCGAGAATCCACAATTCCGTCGCTCACCCTACAGGAGCATGCAACGGAATCAAAAGACCACACACTACTATAGGTACTATGAATAGGCTATCAAAGATAAGAGACAAACTCTATAAAATGTCATCATAAAGTGACCATAGAACAGACTATTAGTAAGCATTTGAAAAATGCTAAAATCATATCAATTTTAATATTCAAAACTAAAACGTCAAATGTTCTTCATTCCAACGCAAATAGCTTTGACATTAAGAGTCATACTAATACTAATTCTTTTTGCATTCGTTCTGTTTGAGTCATTTACATAAATTTTGTGTTCTTCGTTTAGAATGTTTAGGGTTCCGTATTAAACACCTAAAAATAAATGTAATTTTAAGTTTATTTTCATGCACATTTTTGTAGCATCGAAGTGACCGCAAATTTTAACTATCAACCCTGTATTTTTTAATCTAATTAGCTTTAAGATTAAACAATCATTTAAAATTCAATTATGTTCAATTAAAATTTAACTGAAAATTCATTTAACTATACACGACCGTGTTTCTCTATACAGCAGCCCTCATTTTACACGTCATTGAAATCACTACACCTCTTTAAATTTTGAATTGAAATGAAATGTAAAAACTTGTTTTCTGTGTATAAATGTTACCCGCATTATCAAAGATACCTCGTTTTACGGAATGAAAAATTATGACTTAGGGAAATATCCAATTTTGCTCGAACATGAACAAAAATACTCTTAAGTTGTTTTGCGGTTGAGGGAGGGTCATCATTTTGAATTATCATATTTTGTTTTTGAACTTCTTAGGCTAGCGTTTTTAGAATTATAAAATATTAATCAATCCATACATCTTGAAATAATTTATACAACATAAAAATAATGTAATATTTCGTAATTTGAGACATTACTCTTAGCAGAATGATATTTAGCCAAATAAAATGATAGAGCCATTTTTTTTCAATATTCGCGATGCAAATCGGAAATACGTCCCATAGAACCAATCTTACCAAACTGAATCTAAAGTAATAATGAAAGTGTGTTTTTTTTTTTCAGGCAAGGCCTTAGTTTTTGAAATAGTATTACATTCAATGTAAAAAGAAAGCTTAATTATGTACCGGATAGCAAAAATCAAACCTTTTTGCAAAATACTAATAACACAGCTTGTAAATGTTACAGCACACAGCTTTATTTCTTAAGTGGAAAAATGTCTGAGGATAAAATTATCCGAGCTTACGAAATAACCGTTTCTCTATCTTTTGAAATTTTTGTTCCTTAAGCTGTATAGTTTTCACAGTAACAATTCTGGTTGATTTCGCTTGTTCATCAGTAATTGGACACACCTGAAATGAAAATGACAATTTAATAATTTTTAATGACTATTATAGTTTTGATAACGATTTTTAGAAAACTGGTATTTAAGTATCACGCTCTGTATAAACAAATAGGTAATGAAAATTTAATTAACAACGTGTTTTCCAGATGAAATCAACCTGTAAAAATGCTAAACTGCTACGGTAAATGAAATGTAAGATGTTTTTAACGAAATGTCCATTGAATCTTAATTTAGTTTTACTAAATTGGGATGATAGTGATGCCTAACACAGAACACCTAGATGTAAGAAATGAATCTTATATTTGAAATGATACTTATAACAAGAAGTTTATTCCCTGCAACAGAAAAAAAAAACTTCAATAATAGTTGGAATTACATAGTTTTTTTTTTAATTTCTTTATAAGTATTAGGGGAAGAGCACCAATTTTCGACCTAGCACTAATTTTCGACCTATTCATACGATTTTGGCCTACTTTGTATGAAAGTCCGAAAATTGGCACAGAATTCTTGTAGGTCAAAAATTAGTGCTTTTCCCCTATTTCAAACATTACATTCATTTCTTATATCTACGTGTTCTGTGTTATTAGAAAACACTACCATCCTAATTTTGTAAAACAAATTTAAGGTTTTTTTTTTAACATTTTGTTAACAAAATATTACATTTCATTTGCCGTAGCAGTTCAGATTTTTTACAGGTGAGTTGATTTCACCTGCATATAAGAGAAAGAAAAATAACGTTTTCAATTTACTTAACCTAACTTATCCTAAATATATAACGCATTAATCTTGGCAATAGAAGATTGCAACGATTTTTGCCTGAAATTAGGGGAACATGGTCCAATTCGGACCTAGTAACAGTTTTTTGGCCATATCTTTTCAGTATGATGAACGACATGAAAAATTTTATGTTTACGTAAACGCCTGATTCAGCGCGCACACTTTTCTCTCAGAGAGTTTTGGGATATCTCCTATCGGGACATGCCTAGACATGTTTGAACAAAATGCTCCAGAAGGTCCAAATTGGACCAACCCTGTTCCAATTCGGACCCGCCATGTTCTAATTCGGACCACCCTAAGTTTTATCGTTTTTACTATGGTAGTTATAAAATATAACTCCGATTTGTTTGGTATCAAAGCTTTTTGAGCTTCTTCTGTAAGCTCAAGCATAAAAAATAAACCCAATTTGTGAATTTTTTTTATTTAATTCGAATCAGATTGAGCTCAAGTAAAATGTAAATTTCTTAAAAAAAACGAGGGTGAAATCCAAAACTGGTTCAAATCAAAGTAAAGTTTACTCTCCCTAACTCGATTTCAAATGGACCATCATATATGGGAGATATCGAGATAAAGAACATATGTATTTTTTTTATTTTGGAGCTTTTTGTTATTTTGACAAAATACATTAAAAAACTCTTGAATAAAGTAAAATTTCAACACATTTAAACTTTGCATGAAAATATCGGGTTAAAAAGGTGGACTAGAAAGTTTCTCAGCAATCGTAAACGTCTTTTTGTATCGTATTGTCGAACTAGTTTGGGAAGCCGTATTCAAAAAAGGCTGGAGATGCTTTTCAAGTAGCTGGATTATTGATTCCTTTATTTTTTGGTAGTCTGCCGTATTTCTTATATTTTTTCGAAGACTTTTTCTTTGCCGCACCAGAAACAAAGACATCATCGATCAATATTACAACCTTTGTGATTTTCTACCAAGCCGAGAGAAGACTTTCACGGGGTGGAGCTCTTGGAATAGACTTAGTGCTCGTTGAAAACAAGAGGTCCCTTTTGGACCATATCAAAAGGTCCGGATTGGACCAACACACATTTCGTGATTTTCAAACAAGTTGAGCGAAAACAGTGCATAGATATATCAAAGCCATATGATCAGACGAAAGTTTAGGCTTGGAGGATTCGATTATAAAATAACACAGAAACATTGGAGATTTATTGTCACTTACAGAGGCTTTGAAAAAATGATAACCGACAGCACACCAGAGCAATTCAGAACAACAAACTATTGTAAAAGTCAAACGAATTAACTGAAAGGCGGCAAATTTATTGTGTTAGATCCAAGCCAGACGGTGGGTAGAACAACGGTACTTACGATCTCTACAGTTACGCCAGTATTGAGAAATGCTTGATGGTCCGAATTAGAACAGGGTCCGAATTGGACCAGGTTCCCCTAGTAATTATTTTATTTGACATTTGTTTCAATGTTTCATCATTGGATAGTCTATGTACTACATTGATACCAGGGAGGAAGCTTCAGAAATATTTTCAAAATTTTATTTTGAATTCTCTGCAGAGCTTTCTTCCTGGTATTACAACAGCTAGTCCATATTGGTACAGCATACAACATGGCTGACCTGAAAATTTGTTTGAATATCAAAAGCTTGTTCTTAAGACAAAGTTTTGATTTTCTTTTAATAAGAGGATAGAGACATTTTACATATTTATTACATTTGGCTTTGTGATTTTTGAAAGTTAAATTGTTATCTAGCATGAGCCCTAGATACTTAACTTCATCTGACCAATTTATTGGAAGCCCTCTCATCGTGACAACATGTCTACTTGAAGGTTTCAAATAAAGAGCTTTTGGTTTATGTGGGAATATTATTAGTTGAGTTTTGGAAGCATTAGGAGAAATCTTCCATTTTTGCAAGTATGAAGAAAAAATATCCAAACTTTTTTGTAATCGACTACAGATGACTCGCAGTCTTCGTCCTTTGGCGGAGAGGCCTGTGTCATCCGCAAACAAGGATTTTTGACATCCTTGAGGTAACTCAGGTAAGTCAGATGTGAAAATATTGTACAATATTGATCCCAAAATGCTGCCTTGAGGAACACCAGCTCTTACAGGAAGTCTTTCAGATCTGGAGTTCTGATAATTAACCTCAAGTGTACGATTTGACAGATAACTTTGAATTATTCTAACAATGTATGTTGGAAGATTAAAGTTTTTTCAATTTTACAATCAAACCTTCATGCCAAACACTGTCGAATGCTTTTTCTATGTTTAGAAGAGCAAGACCAGTAGAATAGCCTTCAGATTTGTTGGAACGGATCAAATTTGTTACACGAAAAAGTTGAAAAGTGGTCGAATGTCCTTGGCGGAATCCGAACTGTTCATTGGCAAAAATTGAATTCTCGTTGATGTGGGCCATCATTCTGTTCAAAATAACCTTTTCAAAAAGTTTACTGATGGAGGAAAGCAAACTGATTGTATGATAGCTAGAAGCTTCTGCAGGATTTTTGTCTGGTTTTAAAATTGGAACAACCTTAGCATTTTTCCATTTGTCAGGAAAATATGCTAATTGAAAACATTTGTTGAATATATCAACTAAAAATGATAAGCTACTTTCTGGAAGTTTCTTGATGAGGATGTAGAAAATTCCATCATCGCCAGGAGTTTTCATATTTTTGAATTTTTTAATAAAAGTTCTCACTTCTTCCAAACCAGTCTCCCAGGCGTTTTCGAAAACGTTCTCTTGATTGAGAATATTTTTGAAGTCCTGAGTAACTTGATTTTCAATTGGACTAGTAAGTCCTAAATTGAAATTGTGCGCACTTTCAAACTGCATAGCAATTTTTTGGGGTTTCACATTTGTTTTGATTCCGCCGGTGCTACGCCACCCGAAAATTATCCAGAAAGAAGTTATTTCATAGTGATGTTTTGTGATGTAATGAAAAATTAGGATACAAGTGAGAGTGCATATGAAATTAAGCTTTTACAGTGCTGCGATCGGGCGTGTACTGTGCTTAATTTGAGAGTAGTTATTGTGGTACGGAAATCCGGCAGTTTTCGGATAAATATCGTGCTAGACGTTGAACGGTGGACCAGTATGAATAAGGCGCTTTCATCAAGAAATGACAGACATCCGGTGAGTTCGTTCCCTTATAACAAAAACCGGATTTTAGATGTTACGATCGTCGTATTTAGATTTTTGCGTTTCATGAGACATAATTCATTGATTTTTGGGTGGGCTTGCATTTGTAATTTCAGCCGGTCGTTTAGTTGTAGAGTTTACCATGCGTTTAAGTCGCGTTTTTTTTTTGTTTTTCCGGATCGCCTTTTTTTCCTTGGAGTGCGCGTTTTAACCAGTTTGTTTGTTGTTAAACCCTTGCCTTTTTTTTTTGACTGTACAATTTGATGACCCTGGAGGGATTGGTGCTGTTTTTTTAATGTTAAACGAGCAGTGAATTAATACGGTGAAACGCGTAATCGAAATAATGTTCCTTATACTGTAAATAAAATGCTGTTTTCTCTTTTGATTGCCGGCGTTCAAAAGACTAAACTACTAACCATTAACCAACAAATGCTCTGGGTTCATCGCCAGCTTTTCAGGCGAATCCTAATACCTAATACCCCTTCCAACCCCCAACTCCGTAGCACTTATGAGGGTGTCACTGAGTCGGAGGCCTCTCGTTAAGTAAGTGCTACATCAACATTTCCTTCCCCAATCCCAAGTTACGGTAAAGATGGGCGTGGCCGGGAATAGCGATATTTATGGTTTTGGTATTCTTATTTAAGATTGGATTAAGGTCAACTCCCAAGCCTTGTTCCGGAAAGTGGTCTAAATGAGACTATCAAATAATAAACATAAATATTGCTAGTATCCAATCTACGAAGTATACCGTAACTACGCTAACGCTAACTTTCAAACTGCATAGCAATTTTTTGAGCTTTTTCGCAATTAGTTAGTAATAATTTGTTTTCCTCTTTCAATGCCGGTATTGGTTTCTGAGGTTTTTTCAAGATTTTAGATAATTTCCAAAAGGGCTTAGAGCCAGGGTTCAATTGAGAAATCTTATTTTCAAAATTTTTGTTTCTTAATTGTGCAAAACATTTCTTGATTTCTTTCTGCAAATCCTGCCATATAATTTTCATAGCAGGATCGCGAGTGCGTTGAAATTGCCTTCTTCTCACGTTTTTAAGACGGATCGAAAGTTTAAGATCATCGTCTATAATCACGGATTCAAATTTTACTTCACATTTTGGAATTGCAATGCTCCTGGCTTCAACAATGGAATTTGTCAAAGTTTCAAGAGCATTGGCAATATCAAGTTTAGTTTGTGATGAAATGTTAACATCAAGATTAGAGTCAATATACGTTTCATATATATTCCAGTCGGCTTGAAAATAATTGAAAGTGGAGTTGATAGGATTGAGAATCGCTTCATGAGATATTTGAAATGTATCAGGGACATGATCAGAATCAAAATCAGCATGAGTAACTAATTGGCTACAAAGATGACTAGAGTCAGTTAAGACCAAGTCAATCGTAGATGGATTTCTAGAAGAGGAAACATGTAGGGCTATCAGGGTATTGAATTGAGAAATATCCTGAAGAGCACTCATCAAATAAAATTCTGCCGTTGGAATTACTTTGAGAATCATTCCATGAAGGGTTTACATAGTTGTAGCGCCAAACGTACAACTATTCAGACAGACTGCTTCAAGGTTGATTTAACGATTTATTCCTCTACTAACAGCATCATTTTTTCTTAGCTAGCTTAGCTTAGCTTAGACTGACTACACATATCAATGGTTGCTATTCCGTGATTGACCGAAGTCAGTGAAAATGCACAAAGAATCAACTAGAAGTTCAGCTGGGATAGGCCATAATCTTCTTCAGTGTGCATAATTCAGTGCCTCTATTTATACAAGGTCAATAACGGCGCCGGCCACGTCCTTGCAGTCAGGTGGGATTGAGGGAAGGAATGTTAGTGTGTAACCTTTGCTATTTGGAGACCGTGTTTGCCTCTGCATCTCCACAAAGGTTACTGGGAGGGATGTTTGTTAATGGGGAGGATCGTTGGGTCAAAGGATTCACTTTGATAAGCGATTAGACCATGATAAACAATGATTTGTGAGATATATACATGCTTATACGTAAATATAATTGTTCATATAATTTCTATGTAGAGGAAAATTATGCCGACACTTGAGGTGACGAACCATTCAAAGTTTGTTGAACAAATACCTAAATGTAACATTCCTACAGCTGTCAGTACGAAAGCATGTGTTATTATATTTTACTCATTTGAAAAGAAACAAAAGACTCAATTGGTTGGGACATCATAGAACACTCTTATTCTTATGCCGACACTTACAGTGGCGAACCATCCAAAGTTTGTTGAATAAAGTGGACCTTTCGCAAGTCTACACTTGTAGTGTCGAACCATTCAAAGTTTTTTTAATTACAAAAATAAAGGTATATAAGGGGTGTTCTGAAAAAAAAAAATGTTAAACATAAATAAATCATGAATCAGAGTTTGTGTCGACACTCACAGTGACGAACCATCCATAGTTTGTTGAAACATCATATTTACATCCCACCATTGTAACGATTAAATGTGCAGTCATACATATTTTATAGATTAGAAATAGTAGCATGAAACGAGCTCACCAATTGATCCGTTATCCTTGACTGAGCGGCCACAATCCATTTTCAGCTTCACTCGTTTGCTCGGCTAGCACCCAGAAAAAAAAAAAAAAAAAAAAAAAAAAAAAAAAAGGCGCGCGACTCGAAAAAAAAACACGGACGACAGCTCGGGCTTTCTTGACGCACTGCCCAGGAGCAAGCGTCAAGGTCGTCGAAAGATCAAAAAGAACGAACCGATCGCGGCACTTTTTAACTTACTCCAACCGAACTCCCCGATCACGCCACTTTTTCACTTACGAGACCGACGCGCGACATGTTTGATCCTGCCCTCGTCGCTCGCTCCGGCAAAAGCAAGCGTCAAGGTCGAAAGATCAAACAGAACTAACCGATCGCGGCACTTTTTCACTTACTCCAACCGAACTCCCCGATCACGCCACTTTTTCACTTACTAGACCGACGCGCGACATGTTTGATCCTGCCCTCGTCGCTCGCTCCGGCAAAAGCAAGCATCAAGGTCGAAAGATCAAACAGAACTAACCGATCGCGGCACTTTTTCACTCACTCCAACCGAACTTCCCGATCACGCCACTTTTTCACTTACGAGACCGACGCGCGACATGTTTGATCCTGCCCTCGTCGCTCGCTCCGGCAAAAGCAAGCGTCAAGGTCGAAAGATCAAACAGAACTCTCTACTAACAGCATCATTTTTTCACCCAAAAAATATTTCAAAACGCAATACCTGTTTTGTTTTCTTATAATTTTGCAACATTTTTTCACTAGGTCTCAAAAACCGATTTTGAGATTGGTCATCTGGATCCGGAGATTTCTCCATATCTCTTGGGGACTGACTTGTCGCTTTAACTCACGTAAACATCTCATGCTACAGATTTTTTTTTTCATTTTCTGTTATTCGCTATTCAAAACAATACTTTAAAGATAGTCTTTTGTGAAATAATGATTTGTTGTTGGTTGTTGGTGCAACCGTTTTTCAGTAATAAGCATTTATGTTTCTGGTATCACTATAGTATACGGTACGTATACGGTCGAAAAAGGTTTTAACATTTTTTTAAAAACATCATACTGTAAACTTTAGATTTCTTGGAGACAACAACTTAACCGATTCGGATGTTTTTTTTTTTTTGAGAGAACCTCATTATTTGACCATGTATAGCCCACATATTTATGGATAAGATAAATTGACTAAAACCAATGTGGTGGCCAAAGGAACTTAATATGGTAATATCGAAATATCTTCTAAACCATATAATTGGTAGTCAATATTGATACAGATTATGAAAATATAAAAGTTTTTTGAGAGCTTGAATGGTGCAAAAATATAAAAAAATAAAAACGAAATAGTAAGAGCTGTTTGAATAATATTTTGTGGTCAAAATATCAAGCTGCTGGTAAGGATTTATCGGAATTACAAAATTTTATAATTTGCCACAGACACGCCACGTTCAATACCATGCGCAGGACAAATATTTTGTACACAGCGAAGGTATAAAAAATTTGAATCCTATGAAATCCTAGAAATTGAAAGAGACTGAGGGATCTAAACACAAAGGGGAGCAAGTGAAATTTTGGTAAATTTTGAGTTAAGTATATTACAAAATTTACTGTTTCGAAGTTTCCTAACGATGTTTTCAGTGATTTTTAAGCTAACAGAAAAAAAAATATAATTCTTGGGAGACTGGCTTGTTTTGTTGATTCCCACACAATTTGTATTAAATGAAAAATTGCTGAAAAATTTCAAAGTACCTAGATTTTCTTAAAACTAGGCTTTTGTCATTGACACCCCTTTGCTTCATGTCAGTCGTTACCACAAGACTAAGAAAGCTTTTTATAAAATAAATTTGACAAAACTAGACCAAACTGCTTGCCCATACAATCAGTGAGGTTTATCTAATTTCCCTATGCATTTCTATGGGTGAACAGCAAGAATTTTGTAAATTTGTGTAGTTATTTTTCTTTGTGCCCGGGCTAATCGCAAAACTTTTCTGCAGAAACTGAAAATTTTCGAAAAAGGTTTCATCGCTCAAAAATTCCTCCAAATATTTCGCTTGTTTTTTTTAACAACCCTACAAAAAAATCTCACATAAAATCTTCATAATCTGCTCTAAATATTTTATGAATTATGCCACAAAATATTAGTGGAAATTTGATCAAATATTTTGTTAAGAATTAACTATGAACTATTTCCACAAATTCTAACGACAATTTTGATCTTCTAGAGAGTGTGTTGTGGGAGTTATATGGAAATATTCTGAAAACTTTCAAAAGCTTCAGCAAAGTTTTGAATGATCATATCTAGATTTCGTGGACGAATCGACTGTATCATTAAATATTAGAATTCACGGATACGCAGTGTTGGAATGATGAAAACTAGTTTTATTTAAACCCAACGGGGATTGTATCCACTGAAGAAGACACAATCTCCGTATCAAAACGTTGGGTTAAGATTAAGTTCGTTTTAATCATTCTTAGACTGCGTAGCCGTGAATTCCAGTATTGTATCAAGAGTGATCGGGGCCTTCCTTAGCCGAGTGGTTAGAGTCCGCGGCTACACAGCAAAGCCTTGCTGAAAGTGTCTGGTTTAGATTCTTGGGAGGCCCAGGATCATTTCGTAATGAAAATTTCCTTCACTTTCAAGGACATTGAGTATCATCGTACTTGCCACACGATATATGAATGCGAAAATGACCGCTTTGGCACAGAAAGCTCTCAATAACTGTGGAAGTGCTCATAAGAACACTAAGTTGAAAAGCATGCTTTGTCTCAGTGAGGACGTAATACCAAGAAGAAGAAGATGAAGAAGAAGAAGAAAAAGAAGAAAATCTAGAGTGATCGCACTCTACACGATGCGACTGGTATTAGATCAATCCATCACTTCTTTCAGGGATTCTTCAATAATTTTCTGATTATGCTCTATGGATGTTTCAGAAACTTCTCAAAAAAATTCCAGGAATGCTCACGGCAATTTGTCTCAGAACATTTACAGGCATGGCCGTAGTTTTTTTCCTTCATTGATTCATTCAGATATGTCATAAAGGTTTGGTCCATTAGTTTTGTAACTGTTAAATAAGTTTCTTGTAAAAATTAGTAGAGTTGGTTTTCCAGGATTTTTATTATAGATATTCTCAATCCTTCTTCAAAAGAGCCAGAACTGTTGGGGGTCATGCACAAACCATGTCGCGCTTCACTAGGCACGACAAAACCTTAGAGTGTATTCTATCTTCCATACGAATGAGTACGACCCTGATCGAGTGTGATTGTATATAGAATCGTACTCAGTTTTGTGTAACTTCGTTTAAGCGTGATGTTTGAAACCTCCATACATTGCATAAATGCAGATATAATGGTTGTATCAAATTTAGACATATGTATGTGACATGAGCATGATCATAGATGACCGTACAATTCGTAGTTGTAATCATAGATGACCGTACAAATAGTAGCTACTACTTCGATTGTTTTGGTCAATCACAAGTTGCACAGAGATTCAATGTATGGGACTCGGGATCAGCTTACCATTCTCAGTGTGCACAAATCGAGAGCTCAAATATTTTAAAATCAATAACGGCGGCCACGTATTTACGGTTATCGGGGAAGAGATACCTCTGCATCTCCACAGTTGTCGTGGAAAGGATATTGGGTTAGTGGGATAAGGAATAAATCTGGGAATCACCAATGTTTGGTGATGCGATCCATGATATAATCACGCCTAACTGAATTTGCGTAATAATTCGATAATCGCATTGTACGCCCACGCAAGAGCAAGTGACGCGATCAATAGATAAGACATTACAAACGAATCGCGGCACTTTTTCACTACGATGCGAACACGACGTGCGACATGTTTGATCCTGCCCTCGTCGTCCACCCCCGCAGGAGCAAGCGTCAAGGTCGAAGGATCAAACACTACTCTTAGACATATGTATGTGACATAAAGCGTATTTTCTTGCAATACGTTGAATATTGTTCAGAAGAGCTTCATTCCCAACTAGGTACTATGTAATTAACACATATTTACAATATTAGGGTGATTGATACTTACACAAGAACAACAAGTGCTCCACCGTAAAGGCCAGATTCAAACAAGTAGACCATTCCCGGACTGCTACCCACAGTTTCTTTGTAAAAATAGCCATAAAGTGGTTCTGATCCAATAGTAACTAATCCTATGACGGACATTGCCAGGGCATAGAATTTTGCAATTTCATTGGATGGTAGCAAGTAGGCACAAACCGAAAGCATTGCCGCTTGTTCCGTTCCTTTGAAAAAAGTGAGACTTGTTGCCATATAGAACTGCCATCCAACTGTTGAGAATCCTTTTATGGTTGAACATAAGATGTTACTGATGGTGGAAATCAGCGCTAGAAGTGTATCAGGCCAACTGAATATCTGTAATTATAATAAAAAAGCTGTTAGTAACAGTATTAAAACCGAAAATATTATTTCTACCCTTTTGAAAGATAATATCCCAATGGTATTCGCAACTATTTTTAACCCGCTTTCCGACAACTGAAAATAGCTGTATTGCTTTTTGCTCCATTCCAAATGACGATGGGCATAGGTGTATGCTACAGAATTGTTGCCAGCAGCCAATTCCACGATTGCTATGAACCCAACGATCAACACCAAGATCTGCCACACAAATCTTGATCTTTTACAAACTACCGCCTGCCTAACATCTTCTATCAAGCTCAAAGAGAACA